>NW_006911902.1:0-237193 GCF_000338995.1 Bipolaris sorokiniana ND90Pr | reverse complement strand
AAAAAAAAAAAAAAAAAAGGAAAGAGAAAAGAGAGAAAGAAGATAAAGAGATAGGAAAAGTCTTGCAGGTATAGGCTCTAGTGAGGCCTACATATGGTGCTATAGAAACCTGTGACTTCTAGGAAAGCGGCAAAGTCCTCTGGCTCTTCCCAGAGCTCCTGGAGGTACTTGATTGCTTCGCTAGGTGTCCTAGGCGGTGCTGGTGGCCGTCTTGGCCATCGCCGGAAGACGTTTGCTGTTGTGGTTTTCCGGCATAGTGCGATATGCAAGGGGGTCTTTGGGCGCCCGCAGGAGCACTTCAGAGTCGCGTTGTCATGGTGGAACTTCCGGTGGTACCATGTAAAGTCTCCATGGCTTGTTCGGATTGCCAGCAGTCTTGCTAGGGTTGGGCGTGTTAGCTCTAGCTCTTGGGGAGGTCGGGTGGGCTGGTACGGTAGCTTCCACTGGGTGTACCAGTTGGAAAGCTTGCTCTTGGCGCTATTCCACCAAGCTGCTCTAGCTGTGGCTAGCTGTGCCTTCCTGATCGTGCGTATACCCGATACTGTTGGTTGTGCTGCTAGTCCAAATGGAGTGGAAGGTTCTTTCGCCTCCGCATCTGCGAGGTTGTCTGCTGTTTCGTTGCCTTCGATGTTAGTGTGTCCTGGTGCCCATCGCACCTTAACGTTAGGCATTGTGTCCATTATCTCCTGACATTGAAGAAACGCCCATTGTGAGGAGTTTGAGGCTGTTCCGCGTAGACACCAGATTACTGAAGTGCTGTCTATACACATATAAACTGCATCTGTTGGTCTTGCTATCTGGGCCGCGTGCTGAAGTGCTCTGCATGCCCCAATCGCTTCGGCATCGAAAACATGTGAAAGCGGGTGGAGAGACCCGCGTCCTGTGGCTATCTTTTCCTGGGCCCGGTATATGGCATACCCATAGGTGACTCTCTTTTTCCCTTCACAGCGCTGCTCCGATCCATCAGAGAAGATTGTGATCGTGCTGCTATCTAGAGAGGCCCACCATTCTTTGAATTCCTTCGCAGCTGTTTTCTTCTCTATTCCTAGCGTTGGATCTGTGCGGCACCCTTGCGAGAAGTGCGGCGCTATTAGAGCTGGCCGGGGGATAGTTGGCAGAAGAAGGCCTAGCCTCTGGATCTTAGTTCTTGGTTGTTGCCTCTCCCCTACTCTGGTGCCAGACTGATTGTGAGGTACGATCGCTCGGTGGGTGAGAGGATGTTGATGGTCTATTGTCTGAAGTCGCAGCGCGAGACGCCACCTAGCCTCTTCAAGTGCTATTTCTGCTGACGGTATCCCAGCTTCTCTAAAGAGTCGTCCGCGCGGAGAAATTGCCGGACTGCACACTCCATGCCTTAAATTGACTTTCTGAGGCGGCAGTCTTCATCTTCCCCTTCTTAGCTCGCTCTCTGACCTGTCGAGCTCTTAGCGACTGTACGTAGCCGTAAACGAGCAGGGGGGTTCTTAGAGAGGGTTGGTCGACAGCACTAAGAAAAAGAGCGACAGCACAGTTGGCAACGCGTTCTCTAATGTCGGATAGGGATGCAGTAGGAGGACGAGTGCTAGAGAATAGATGGACACTGTACCGGCCAATTTACATATATCGTGTGAGCATGCCGGGTGTCCGAAAGAAAAAGTGTCCCGTTACACCGGGCGTCCCGGCACGCGAGGATTGACATTAGCTATTTACTATATTTTGTAACTAATAAAAATCACATATAATATATATACACAACTAAGCTCTTGAGTTAGTAATTTTGTTATTATGTAGCAGGAGGTTGTTCTTTGGTAGCTGTCTTTACTCTGCCATGCGTCTTGTCAGACTTGGGACTAACAGCAAGCTCTTGCATCAACGCAGTGTAAGCACACATATATTACACCCTGCGCTTACTCGTGGAGATGACCAAGGTGCTTTGCCAGTGCAATGGCTCGACTGGGTAATCAGAGTATGTACTATACCTGCGTCAATTACAACTACTTCGTCGAGACTGGTGCTGCATTCCATCGTGGTAGAAATTTAGCATCAAAAACTCTCCAGATGCAAATAACAACACAGACAGTAGAAATACAGCACGGTCCAAATCGTACAGCTTCACATCGCTTGTACGCGTTCTCCAGCTCAGTCCAATGCGACGTGTATGGGCTGGGCCTCGCCGACAGTGACAATCTTAGCTTCGCCTACTAGGGTCTCCGACCCCACAAGAACGGTCCCTGAGAAGCAACGGCGAGATTTGCCCGCCATCACAACACGTAGCATCTCAACACTCGAACAAAGCAATTGGCATTTGGCCCACACATCAATTGCTCCTCTTCCTTAACACTTAGTGGTACACATAATCGATTTTGGCATCTCCTTCCGGTAAGTGCAAGAGAACAGGTGCCCCACCCACCATCTGCAGCTCTCTGGACACAGTAGCTAACACTCGACCTCGCCCGTGCAGCTACCCGACATCCACCATGAGCAACCTTTTCGAGGCAAAGGTCAAGAGCGTACTTTCCGGCGATACCGTCGTCCTCCACAACATCAAGGATCCAAAAGCAGAGCGCATACTCAGCCTAGCCTTTGTAACAGCGCCGCGATTGAGACGAGAGGGAGATGAGCCCTTCGCCTTCGAGTCACGCGACTATCTCCGCCGCCTGCTGGTAGGCAAGGTCGTCCGCTTCCAAGTCCTGTACAAAATTCCCACAGGCGCGAACCGCGAATACGGCCTCATTGTCACACCGAACAAGGAGATACTACCGCAACAAGCCGTCGCGGCAGGCTGGGTGAAGCTCCGAGACGACGCTGGCCGCAAAGAAGACTCGGACGAAGCGGCCAATCTGATTGAGAGACTCCAAGTCGACGAGGCACGCGCCAGGGCAGATTCAAAGGGAATCTGGGCTGAGACGGGTGGCAGGATCAATGTGGCTTTAGAGCTGAGCGATCCCCACAAGTTTGTTGAGCAGAACAAGGGCAAGGACATTGACTCCATTGTCGAAAAGGTCCTGTCCGGCGACCGTCTCATCGTGCGCCTCCTTCTTTCGCCCACCGAGCATGTACAAACCATGGTCCTCCTCGCTGGTATCCGCGCACCAGCAACACAACGAACTAACCCCTCAGACGGAAAGGTACAACCAGCTGAGCCATTTGGTGACGAGGCACAGCAATTTGTTGAGGCAAGGATGCTCCAGCGCGGTGTGCTCGTTCAGGTACTCGGTACTACACCCAACGGCCAGCTCGTTGCAGATATCAAGCACCCGACCCAGGGCAGCATCACACCTTTCCTCCTCAAGAATGGTCTCGCAAAGTGCACCGACCACCACACCACCCTTTTGGGCCAGCAAATGGGTATACTGAGGGGAGCTGAGAAGCAGGCAAAGGAAAACCGACTGGGTGTGTACAAGGAACACGTTGCGCCCAAGGTCACCAGGGCAGGCGAGCAAGAAGCCACCGTCAGCCGGATTCAGAGCGCAGACACCCTTTTCCTGCGGAACAAGGCCGGCGCAGAGAAGCGCATCAACCTCAGCAGCGTCCGTCAACCAAAGCCTACTGATCCCAAGCAATCGCCATGGGTGGCCGAGGCAAAGGAGTTTCTGCGCAAGAAGCTTATTGGAAAGCATGTCAAATTCCACGTCGATGGAAAGCGGCCAGCCAGCGACGGCTACGATGAGCGAGAGATGTGCACCGTCACCATCCAGGGCAAGAATATTGGTCTGATGCTTGTCGAGAACGGCATGGCTTCGGTCATCCGCCACCGACAGGACGACACGGATAGGAGCCCCATTTACGATGATCTCCTGCTGGCTGAGCAAGCTGCACAAGAGGAGAAGAAGGGGCTGTGGTCGGACAAGGCGCCGTCTGTCAAGCAGTACGTCGACTACTCGGAGTCACTTGAAAAGGCCAAGCGCCAACTCACCGTACTCTCCCGGCAACGCAAGGTACCCGCGATTGTAGACTTTGTCAAGTCTGGATCGCGTTTCACTGTACTGGTACCACGCGAGAACGCAAAGCTCACCTTTGTCCTCTCTGGTATTCGTGCGCCTCGGTCTGCGCGTAACGAGAACGAAAAGGGGGAGCCGTTTGGCAAGGAGGCACACGAATTCGCCAACCGACGCTGCCAGCAGCGAGACGTTGAAATCGACGTCGAGGACTGTGACAAGGTCGGTGGTTTCATCGGTACTCTCTACATTAACCGCGAGAACTTTGCAAAGACGCTAGTCGAGGAGGGTCTTGCAACAGTCCATGCCTACTCCGCGGAAAAGTCTGGAAACGCAAACGAGCTGTTTGCTGCTGAGCAGAGGGCCAAGGACGCACGCAAGGGCTTGTGGCATGACTATGATCCTTCACAAGAGGATGACGGTGAGGAAGTTGAAGCTGCTGAAGCCACCAATGGCGAGGCTGCTCCATCAGCAAAGGCCGACTACCGCGACGTCATCATCACACATGTCGAGGACGATGGCCGACTTCGACTCCAGCAAATTGGTAGCGGCACATCGGCGTTGACATCGCTGATGGACGCCTTTGGCAAATTCCATCTCAACCCAGCAAACAGCCAAGGCCTGTCCGACGCTCCCAAGGCTGGTGAGTTCGTCGCAGCCAAGTTCACTGCCGATGATCAGTGGTACCGCGCGCGCATTCGACGCAACGACCGTGAAAACAAAAAGGCCGAGGTCGTATACATTGACTATGGTAACTCCGAGATAATCCCATGGTCACGCCTCCGCCCTCTTTCACAGCCCCAGTTCTTGCCATCAAAGCTCAAGCCACAAGCTGTCGAGGCACAATTGGCATACATCCAACTCCCTGGCAACTCCGAGTACCTCCAGGATGCGGTATCATTCATCTCGCAAGAGACTGCCGACCGCGAGCTCGTTGCCAGAGTCGAGGCAACTGAAAAGGACGGCATGCTCTGGGTGACCTTGTACAACCCCAACCAGAGCAAAGACGGCACTGAGAGCATCAACGCAGACATTCTGAGCGAAGGTCTCGCTATGGTGCCCAAGAAGCTACGACCATTTGAGCGCAGTGGCGGAAACATCTTGGCTGCCTTGAAGAAGAAGCAGGATATCGCCAAGGAGGAGCGTCGTGGCCAGTGGGAGTATGGCGATCTTACTGAGGACTAAGTTGTTGACTTGTCTTTGATTTGGCATCAGTTGAACCTGGATATGACTTGTATGAGAAAACAAAAGTTGGCACACAGCAGGACTGAAAGAAAAGGGTTTGGAATTATATGCTAACGATGTTGTAATATTAAAAAAAAAAGTCTATGCATTAGATTACGGTGTGCTATAGTCGTAGGCTGCTGCTGCTGCTGCTCACATGTTGAAATCTGTTAGTGTCGTCGTGACTATGGCACACCGGCGTGCCAGTGTGCCGCGCGGTAGCAGCTGAGACATTATTACTCACTACAGCCTCGCTTTTCACAACAATGACGAATGTTGTTTCAGTAGAGATCGCGATAACACTCATGTGTGGCTTCTGTATTAGCATGTCGAATTGTATGCATGCACGTCCATCGTTGCCTGAGGCCGTCGCACACTGCGTAGGCCAGCCCTGCCACGGTGGTGGCGCAAGCGGAGAAGGCCGCACTGTGATTGGCGCGTCGGCGACGGAGATCTTTCCCCCACCATCCAAGGAGCTGAGGCGGTGCCTGTAGGCAACCATCAAATGCACCCTGGTTAGACAGAACACGAGTCTTGTGCCATGGCGACGGGCCCCAAGGCAGTCGTGTTGCAGGCACCCCTCATGCATCCCCTCACATAGCTAATAATCGCCTTTCCCCCCCCCTCATCGCGCGTCGTAGCAGCCTTTGCGACGACTTGCCCGCCCACTTGTGACCATGGAAACGATTAGCAGACTGCCGCGGCGCTTGACACAGCTCTACTCAGATACCAAAACCACATGCGATGCTGTGGTGGAGCAGGATGCCAAAAACACACCAGAATCGCATGCGCTGCATCGCAAGTTCAGGATCCAAAAGGACAGGCTCATAACATGGGGCGTCGACTGGAGCGACAACGCCAAAGGAAAGCAGGGCGACATTGACGACAGCGTCGAGGAAGCTGGCATGACGGAGACTGTCACAAGTGTGCTCGGGACCATCAAGGAGATTCTCGATGAGGCAGAAAGAATGCACCCGGGCGCATCTGCTGCTGGTGTGGGAAAGACATTATCTGGAGAGAAGAGTCGGCCTGACCCGCCCTCGTGGGCGCCCGCTGACAAGTCACGTTACGAGGACTTGATCAAGGACCTCACCACTTCCATTGACATACTGTACGACCTGTCCCGCAACCGAAGAAACCAGAGAGGCCAAGAGCGAGGGAACAGCCCGGGAAAATCTGCACCACGATCTCGTCAACACGGCACTGCAACACCAGTGTTCCTGTCGCCAGACTACAACGCATCTGACCTGACACTCGTAAACCCAGCCACCTTTTCGTCGAATGCTCAGATTCCCCGGTCCAACCTCCCACCAAAACTAGACTATACTGACCTCATCCTGCCCGACGAGGAACCGCCACCATACGAAAGTGTTGGTACCACATCTGTTCGTGTCATTGGCCGCTTACGATCTAGAAACAACCCGCATGCCTGGAGAACAGACAGTGCCAGAGATAAAGAGACCTGTGTGCTCGTAGATTACGCAAGTTACGATCCTACCTATCGCCTTACTGGAGTTTCGCCATCGATAGAGCGTCTCGAGGCTCTTTTGGGTATACTAACAAAGTTGACTAACAGCCAATCTTTTCACGGCACACTCAAGTG
This sequence comes from Bipolaris sorokiniana ND90Pr, assembly GCF_000338995.1. NCBI lineage: Eukaryota > Fungi > Ascomycota > Dothideomycetes > Pleosporales > Pleosporaceae > Bipolaris > Bipolaris sorokiniana. The sequence continues at coordinate 230,449 of NW_006911902.1, read as the reverse complement.
TCTCGGATACGTTGAAGATCCAAGCCAGCCGCGCTTTGGTTTGGTATTCGAATTGCCGAGTTCTGTCTATTCCGGACCTCTTGATTCACACAAATCTATAGACGACTTGACGCCAGTTACCCTGCTGAGCGTGCTTCAGACGGGATCGAAATCCTTGCACAACTCCAACAGCGCGACGCCGCCACTCGAAGACCGCTTTCGTCTGGCCTTTACTCTCGCCTTGACTTTCAGCAAGATCCATGGCGATAACTTTGTTCACAAGGACGTTAACAGTACTAATATTGTACTATTTAAGAAGAACAAGCGCCATTCTGCAAACAACCGAGCACTACAGTATTCGCTACGGACCCCTGTCATCTGCTCATTCGATATCTTTTCCGACTGCGACGTTGAGGCCACCAACACGATGCCGACACTAAACATTTACCGTCACCCTGAGGATCCCAAGTGCAGTGGCAAAAAACACCCGTACACGCCGAGTTTCGATTTGTATGGCCTGGGTTTAGTACTGCTTGAAGTGGGTCTGTGGCAGCCGCTCTTTGACTTGTGGAAGCAAAAGTACACCCTCCGCGATTTCAAGCAAAGGATTGAGGATGTGTATATCCGGAGGCTTGCGTCCAAATGCGGAACGGCTTACATGCAAGTGGTGCGCGACTGTTTTTGGGCTGCCGATGCAAAGGGTGACGCTGCAGATGTCTACCCAGTCTATTCCCGCATCCTTACTAGGCTACAGCGCTGCTGTATGCTGGACGAGTCCGAGCCCGGCTTCGACCTGAAAGACTTGCGGCCTGACGCTGCGAACATGCAACACCCGTCTCCACTAAAGCGCAAGAGCGGCAGCCAGACTCAGCTTGCTGCCGAAGCTCAGCAGAGTCCATCGTATAGAAGCGCAAAGAGATGGGCTATGGAAAAGGGATCACAGGCGTTGGAGAGAACCAAGTCTTTGTCAAGAAAATCACCCGACTTGTCACTCGCACGAAACCCATCACGAAGCTCACAACATTCTATCCGAAAGAGCATCTCGGAAAGCCTGCGGATGATGAGCCCCAAGCAAGACACACTGGATTTGGAATGGGAACCGAGAGATCCGCTTGAAGAATCAGGCACTCTTGTTGAGACGCCACCGAACTCGCACGACCCAAGTGACGCCTCATCACTGTACCGAGAGCGAGTGGTTACTGCCGCTTCAACGATACAGCGCGCATGGAGACAGTCACGCAAGCCTCCGGGTCAATCCGTATCCCTCAAAGATTACAAAGAAAAGATTACAATCATCCAGAATGCTTGGCGACAGTCAAAGGAGAAGCGAACGAACAGCACCATTTCAGCTCTTGTTACTGACGGAATCCGCCACTGGCCGCAGGCTACCCTTGGGTATCCAACGCCTGAGCCTGAGCCTGAGATTCAAAGCCGCACAGTGGATTCGAGCGAGAGTTTCGTTACGTCTTCGATTCAGATCGAGACGGAAAATGAACCTGTCGCTCGTCCAAAGATGCGCTTATTTCCCGTCAAGTTCACGCCCGAGATTGTGGAAGAATGGCACTCAACTATGCTGCCTCGTCTCGAGCGCCTCATCGAGCGTGCACTCAAAGACTCTGAGGAAACTGTCAGCATCGATCTTGTAGCTGTGGGAGAAGTTCTGGAGAAGGCTAAGCCTACGGTGTTTGTCACTTGCAGTAGCGTTGCAAAGGTCAGGGCTATTCTAGGTCGCCGCTTTCGATACGACGAAAATGTGTATGATTTGAAAGTCAGGAGGGGCAAGATTAGGAGATCGAAAATGAGTCGCTCGTCACGTCGTACTCGGTATGTTGTTTGTTTTTGAACTACGAGCAAGTGACTAATTCTAACAGACCCCCTCATCGCTCCATGATGAACACCGACTCGTATGGCGCTGACATGGCTGTCATGAATCCATGGCATCAGCAGCGCCCACTCTGTGGAGCATCTATCGGCGCCTTCAATGGACAGCACCTACCACCAGTTTCATATGGTGGAGTCATTCTAGTCGATGATGAGCCATTGGGAATGAGTGTTCACCACCTGCTCGATGCGCCGTCAGACGACGAGAGCGATGCTGGTGAAGACTACGATGGGCCATACCCAAATGAAACCACATTGTCAAGTGCAGCGAACAACCCTTGGCTGATGGGTATGGGCACGCAGCCAGGTGTTTACTTGGAGTCAGAGGAGCCTGCTCCTATGTGGGATCTTGAACTATCCGATGACGAAGATCTAAGGAGCGAAGATGATGAGGTCGACGCCGACTCTTTTGACTTTTCCGACAGCGAATTCGAATCCGACGATGAGTCCGCTGAGGGTATGTTGACAAACTTCGCCATACGGCCATCAAACTAACCAAGGATAGACATGGCCGAATCTGCCATGTCACGTGCAACTACAGGCGATATCGATGGCATCCTGCCCGGCGAGGGCGAAGAGATCCGAATTACCCAGCCAGCCCTTGACGATGTAGACCCAGATTTCTTTCCTAACGAAGAAGACCGCGATGACGACCATCTCTCTTCCCACGAACTAGGCCACGTCCACGCCTCATCCGGCATCCGCCGCTGGAAGCGCGATGGCATCCTCCACGAAATTGACTGGGCCCTCCTCAAGCTCAAAGAAGACCGTCTCCAACCCTACAATATTTGCCAGGGCGGCCGCCGCTTCTGCTTCGGCAACATGACCCCCGAACAACGTATCATAGCTTCCAAGCTCAAGGCGCCCGTAGATCGTCGCCAATACACGCCCGAAGAAGACGAATACCCCAACGGCGTCGCACCTGCCTCTTCCCTTGGCGGCCTCGCCGTTCACTGCTTCGGCCGCACAACCGGCCTCCAAGGCGGTATGATCAGCTCCGTCATGTCCGCTGTGCGCATCTACCACCGCAAATCCTTCTCCCGCTCCTGGCACGTCGCCGGCGACTTTGGCGTCGGCGGCGACAGCGGCGCGTGGGTCGTGCAAAACGGCAAACACAAAGTCGTCGGCCACGTCCTTGCTTTCTGCCACAAAAACCGTATCGCGTATATTTGTCCAATGGAGGTCTTGCTCGAAGATATCAAGCGCACCCTTGGTGCTAAGCGGATTTATCTACCTGGGTCCATGGAACAGATGTCGTATGCGGCCCGGAAGACTCGGCATCAGCCGCAGCATCAGCACCAGCAGGTTGATGCCATGTCGGACCTGGGGGATAGAGTTCATGGACTCGGTATTGTGGATTCCGCAGTCGATGTTAGAGAAGCGCTTGCGTCGGGACCTCCTCCTCCTCCTAGTGTGAATGCAGGCGGTATATGGAGCCATCGCTCCCCACTACTCGCCCGCGCGGCAGCGCAGGATGCAGCGGATAAAGAGGGGCGGAGCGTGATTCGGAGTAGTATTGTGCGCGTGCCTGAGAGTACTAGGGATGGCGGGATTGAAATGAGTGTTTAGGGAAATACCTTTCCTCCCCTCTCCTCTTTCTTTTTCTTCATGTTGTTAGTATAGCCTTTTATATATATATTCTCAATTTGAATTCCATTCTTCTTCTTCTTCTTCTTCTTCTTCTTCTTCTTCTTTTGCAACAAACTCATTCCCATTTTCTAGCCCCTATATCACTCACCACCCCGCCTTCGTCCTCACCCTCACCCAGTCTCCGCCAAAACTCGTCGATTTCGGTAATATACCGTGTCTCGTTCAGCGGCTTGTTCCATTCGTTACCTGGGGATCCGGCGATGCGCTGCCACTGCGCCATGCGCTCGGGCCGCTTGCCGTCGCGGTTCGAAGCGAAGTGGATGAGAAGTGAACCTTTGCGCGCAGCGGATGGGGCAGATGGTGGCGGAGAGGTAGTAGAGGGAGGTGGGTAGGCGTTGAACCAGCGCTGGGGGACGTGAATGATGTTTGGAGAGAAGTGTGGCTGGTACAATACGTCAGTCAATCTTTCCCCTTTTTTCCTCTTGGATTCCCTTGCCCCTTTTCCCCATCTCTTCTTTTTCTTTTCTTGTACGATTACAACGGAGGCAAGTATGACCAAGTGTGTTTAGTGAAAAGAAAAGAAAAGAAAAGAGAAAAAAACGTACTCGTCCCCCCACAATCTCCATAGCACTCTGCTCCGAATACTTGAGCGTGACATGCGCATCCCACTCCCTCAAACTCAAACTCGCACTCAAAAACCGTACCGCCCACTCACTCACCCTCAGAAAAAACACCCCATTGTTCAACCCGTGCCGGTCATTCGTTACTATCAAATTCACATCCCTTCCTGTCCTGTTCCCGCCTACCTCCTTCTCCGGTGGCGGTAAAAAGACTTCAAGTGGAACGTTGGGATTCATGAGGATGGTATCGCGGTCGTGCCAGAAGAGCCAGTGAAGTCGGTGTTCGGCTGGTTTCGACAGTTCGGTGCCGAGAAGGGTGAGCAGGAAGGCGTGTTTGGACCATAGCCCCGGCAACATGCGTTCGCGTAGGATAAAGTGCGGGTAGCTGTGAATGGTATCATGAGTGTGGTGCGAGGAGATTGCGGCTTCGTAGGTGGTATCTTTGGGGCCGAAGGAGGCGGTTGCTTTGCCGATTTTGGAACGGAACTTGCTATCTTGTGGAGGGGTGCTGGAGGGGTCTGAGGCGAGGAAGGGAGAGGAAGGAAGGATTGGCGGGGAGAGGGATGAGGTTGGGGTATGTGTGAGGTAGAAGATGAGGGATACGGCGAGGGTGAGGAAAGAGAGGTATTTTAAAGTTTGAATGCGACTTCGTGGGCGACAGGTCTGGCGGCATTGCGATTCCTCGTCGTTGTCGTCGAGAGAGAAATCGCTGTCGAATGATGGTCGCGTGCTGCGGCTCATTACGGTGTTTGATGGTGTTTTCTGGGCGGAATGCGACTTTGGCAACTGCGCATACGACGTGTATCTACTAGCATTGAGGATACTGCACTATCAATCGGGTTGAGAGAGGAAAAGAAAACCCCTAGACCGAGGCTGGTGAAGCGGGACTACATGGCTCGAGACTTGGGGAAACGGCAGAGATATGAGACGCGCATTGTGTTGGTCTTGCGCCTCAAAGGCCGGCGTCAGCCTCCCTGCATGGCCGACGTAACGAAGGTAAGAAGCTCCCAAGATTGCCAGCTCGGCCAATTAGGTTGGGCGGACTGGGCGCCGGACTGGGCGCACCAAAGTATGACGACCGGGGTTGCCACGTTTGTGAGGCTCACTACGTGTTTAGCACCCACCGGCTCTATTCTCGTGTACATGTCTAGAAGAAAGCCATTTCTATCAGTTTTGGTGAGCTCTCTTATACTACGCCGTCCAATGTAGGGGCTGGCAGCAGTCTTTTAGGCGTTTTAGCCAAGAGCCTGGGCACCATGATACAATTGTACGTCGATGTATCAAAAGAGTAGACTTTGACTCTTCGCAATGTCTAGAATTAAGCTACCTAAGCCATTACACCCACAAGACACATGTAAAAAAGAGTATAGTAAAATGTCTAACTTAACAGCGAGTGGCATGACTCAGGTCATCTTCGTATTCGCAAGATTAGCTACAACATTAGTTATGACCTTCAGTCTCCGTACGGGAGTTCTGCGATATAACTCCCATACATCTCTTTACGAAACGTGATTCATGGGTCTTGTTAATTCACTCAAGTGCTTTGGTACGATTAGCTATGCTATATCTAGCTAGCATACCATCGTATTTGACTCTTGTCGTGATTAAGAAATTGCTTGAACCACTGCTTATCTGAGGCACTCATACGAGAGCACCCCACCAATCACGAGTTCCTTCTTCACGAGTGTTGGCACTAGGAGTAATTTTGCTTAGTTGGGGCTTACGAGTGGAGTCGGCTTTCATGCAGAGGACATGTAGTTCTACAGTGATACAAGAGGGTGTCTTGATAGTGCTCAGAACGTTGTATTCGTCTTAGGATAATGTTTCCAAATCTAAGTCTACTGCATCCGTTTCGACGGATCTCAGACTCTACTCCTACTCGACGCAGATCCAGCGACCGTTTGGTTTTTTATTCGTCAAGTCAGTATAGCAGAAAGTCTCCGACGCCGGCCCGACATAAATGTTTTACTCCTGACTATAGTCATTCCAGCGTTTTTCGGACGAAATTTTTGGAATGTAGTTCACACCAAGTTTTAGAACTACTAGTCTAGAGAAAGAAAAGATGAGGAAACCGATTTGAAGAGTGTTTTTACCTACAGATTGTACGTGGGCCTGATTTTCCTTTCCAGAACCTTGGTTTCTGAATGTAAGGTATTGAATATTGGGAGTATTTGCTGGCTTGCTTGGCAAATAATAGACTGCAGAGACTGTGCTTAAGAGGGCAGAGACTGCGAGGAAAATTAGTGCAATCATTACGTACCGTTAGGAAACAACCCCTAATGTAGATTCTAGCTGGTACGTAGGCAGTGATGTAGGTGGACGGGAGAAAAATCGCAGTGTCATGGAACATAGATGAAGATTTATCTTTCTTAGTGAGAGGCTGTTAGTGTGCTGAAGTTTGCAGATGCTCCTACTGTAGAAGACAAGTATTCATGCTGGAGCATGCATATTTCTGTGATTAAAAACCTAGAAGAAGTGTTGTCGTAGCACTCTTTCTGTCTCTTTCTATACCTTCACTTCTTTATCTTTACTTCTTAGGATATAACTAGTTAAAAACAGAGAGATATGTAAAGTGAGAAAGGAGAAGCAGTACGAATAGCTCAAGTTAATGTGCTAGACAGATTAGGTATAATATCATAGAGTTTTCCGCAGATGCAGAGATCTTTGAGAAAGCACACTGGTTGATATCATAGCGGGCAGTGCGTGAACACCGCTAGTGCAACAGTGGTGCTGTCACTTACCTTCCTCTTCAACCAACAACCTAAGCACGAGGTACATGCAAGACTCACTGAAGGTTTCCTTCACCTTCCTATATCTACTAGTATACCAGGATGCTTGTCTGTCGCTAAGCCTGTGGCGTGCTGCTTAGCCGTGCTTGCCTGGTCGTCTTAAATAGCTGTGTAACTTTAAGTTTCCCGTCTTGCAACGTTCGACATCTCCCAATTTACCATGCCAGGCAAAACCCTTCACACTGACGCTGAGGTCTACGACTTCGTTCTCATCGGAGCCGGATCAGCTTCTTGCTTAATCGCATCACGTCTTTCGCAACAGCTGCCTGACCACCAGATTCTTGTTCTGGAAGCTGGAGAACATATTCGCAATGACCCTAAAGTGCAGACACCTGGTCTAGCCACGAGGCTACTATCGGATCCCACTTACGATTGGCGATATTCTTCTGCGCCGGAGCCGGGGTTGAATAACAGGAAGGTTGACCATCCCAGGGGAAAACTGGTGGGCGGTAGCAGTGCGATTAATAGTCACAGTGTGGTGTTTCCTAATCACGAATGGCACGACGACCGTGTGGTAGAGGAGCTTCTATCAGATGCGGGGAGAGAAGAGTGGGGCTCACGGGGCATGAGCGATTGCTATAGACGATGGCAGGCAGAACATCCCAGTTCAAGAGTAGATGACGATGGAGTATCTCTGGATCGTGTGCAGACATCATACCCGCGTACCTGGGATCTACTTCGAACTCGATGGGTGGAAGCCTTTGAGGAGCTTGGTTGTCCGACGAGGGCTACAGGGTTTACCGAGAGCTCTGCCGGAGCAGTCAACATCACCAATGCGATCGATTCCTCAAAAGGCGAACGAAGCCATGCAGGTATAGCATATCTAGAACCCGCCTTGAAACGTGGCACTGTCACATTGAAGACTGGCGTAAAGGTTGATAAGATTGCATTTGATGAGGCATTGACTGCTGATGGAAAACTCAATGCTAGAGGTACCCACTACACATACAGGGGAGAAGAGTATTTTGTCAGTGGTTGAGAAATCATCCTCGGTGCAGGCGTATTTGAACCGTCCCTCATCCTGGAACGATCCGGCATCGGATCTAAAAAGATTCTTGCAGACGCCAATATCCCGGTCCTGTACGAACTTTTAGGGGTCGGTGAAAACTTGCAGGATCATCTGAATTGCGGCCTGTCATGCGAAACTCAAGACGACATCCCTACCCGTGACGAAATAATGCGAAGCCCCGAATTGCAAAAGACCGCATTGTTGGAGTACGAAGAAAGCCACACTGGCCGAGTGTCAGAAGGGGCCGCATATAGTTTTGCCTTTACACCACTACAGATGCTGGAAACTCCATCGGATACACAGGACCTTATCGAAATAGTCGAACATTGGATGAAAAACGAGAGTAACCCGAACCTAAAGGCCCAGTACTCCATTCAAAAGGCGGTCGAAAGTCCCAACGAAGCGACAACCACCTTGTTCATGCTGCGTACACAACGTCATAAAGACGCTGATTCGCTCCCCAAAGGCACGCCATCTGTTGTAGATGGCAACTGTATAAGCGTTGTAGCAATGTTGGCTCATCCCTTCTCGCGTGGAAGCTGTCATATCTCACTCGATTCTTCAAATCAGCCCGAGATAAAATTCAACTACCTTTCTCACACCCTCGATACGGAAATACTAGCTCGCCACTTGCGTCTCACCGAAAGGCTATTCCAGAAGCCTACCTTTGCTGCCATGACAAAGCTGGACGGAAGACGATTGCCTCGAAACTTCCCCCATCCGGTAACATCACTCAAAGACGCGAAAGGGATCCTCCCAATCAACTCTGCGACGAACTACCATCCGTGCGGTACTTGTTCCATGATGAGGGAAGATCTTAGTAGAGTGGTTGACGAGCGGCTGGCTATATACGGGACGAAGAATATGAGGATTTGCGATGCGAGTGTCTTGCCAATCATCCCACGGGGGAATATTCTGACCGCTGTCTACGCTTTCGCCGAGAAGGCAGCTGAGATAATTGTTAGGGAGACGAAATCTGGTCTTCTTTCACGCCAAGGCATATGATTTTGACTTCGTCATTGTATCACTACTATGGCAATACATGGAACTCAAGCGACTACTTCTTAGGTAGCACAAAAAATGCGAAACGACTGGCTTTGATGATATTCACTACTATATTTCCAATCTACAAAAATGTATCAGAAATACTCCTATCCACTTATCACTTCTGTCACATAGTAAGGATTAAATTCTTTGACTAACAGTAGTTAGAGCAGCCAGAGCAACGCTTAACTTTAGCTATACCCATTTTCAGCCCGCTCATGGGCTATTAGCTGCTATTAGCTTAATACAAGAGTACCAGAGTAACAGGCAGTGCTAGGCGTCACTCAGGCGCTACCCCTTTGGTGTCACTCGTCTATCATCCGACAGTGGCTGATGAGCGACAGTGGCTGATGAGCGACAGTGGCTGATTGGTATGTACGTCTTTGTGGACTGAAACAAGTGAATGGAAAATTGCCTTGGTTACCAGAAAAGTGTACCTACTCACAATTGGTTGTCTCTAACATTACTCCCCTGCACTTGAATTGACTTTGTGTGCAGAAGCGGCTGGATTGCCTGTGTAAAGTTGATAACAGCTTTGGACAGCTACTGCAGCTACGTGAAGTCGGGCTAGCCAGATAAATTTGTAGTTAGAGCTACACCCCTTCTCAGCACTGTTTGTGACTGGGTACCAGTGTGATATTGAGGTTCAAAGTCGTGTATGCAGATGATAAGGGGCTTCGCACACTCACGTGGCTTGCTGTATGATCAATCGACGGCTGCTGCCTAACAGCCACAATTCAATTGCTGGCAACATCCTCGAGCGAGACAGCAGCTGGAGTGACACTAGGAAAGTAACAGTATACACGAGGCTATGCTGTTAGCTTCCACTCTTGAGGACTTTGAAGCAAATCCCAGAGGACCTGCCACAGGTACGTACTCAGCTGCATCCAAGTCGTTCAGGGGTTTATGCCGTAGCATTTCCCCATGCAAGGAGAGTTGTAGGCTGACTTGCTCAAGAAGCGAATGCACCATGGACCCAAGCTGTACAACGGTGTTGCCTAACGAAAGTCTTGTTATTAGTTAGCGTCGGACCTATGTACATGCCGAAGCATCGGAAACAGACTTAAGCGCAATTCCCCATAGTCATTGTAGCTGAAATACTAGCAGCTAGTGCGAAGAATAGCCAATACGGTCGTGGAGTGAACCGATGCAATCCTGTCAAATCTCCACAGTCCTGTGGCGGTTCGTATTTTGTACAGCTGTGGGTGTTGATTTCGGTACAAGGCAGCACGATGTTTCCGACGTTGGTGTCAGCTTGTCACCGTCCCGTTTCTAGTGGGCACCATGCGGGAAGAATGACTTAGGTGATTATGCTATGCTAGACCACTCGGATTTGAGGCTGAGCCCCTTTCGCCTTTGTTCACTGCTATGTGCACGACTTCGTCGTCGTTCATAATCCTACCCCTAGCATCGTTGTCTCTTTAAGCTGATCTTGAGCAATCCAGATAAACATTTATGGGGCTTTAAAAAAGGGTCATTAAGAAGCCAATAACCCAATAGTAGAAGCAGGAGCCCACGACAGCCTTGCTGCGCCGCTTTGGCGTATCTGTATACGGGCAAGCGTGCGCTAGACGCCCCAAATGAGGGACGCTAGGGCGAGAATGAATGTGGCGCATCCCCTATGAGGGTCTGTTCTTTGGCGAACACCATAAGCGAACACGCATCTTGGTCCCGGCTCCAATCGCTGCGGGGTTGAACAGCTTCTGCCATGCTAGGCGCTACCACGTATCTCGCATTGGACAGGTTTGACAAGTACAAACTGTATTTGAAGTCTTCCGACAATGTTTGAGCGTAAACGCTGGTGGCTTCGCTGTCTGCTGCGAGCTGATGTCAAGTCTACGCATCAACTCGGACTCGCGGCGTACGAGGTACGCACGATTATACGCAATGCTGATCTTGAAGTTCGCGCTATTGACGGCTCAAAGCGCTGAGGCCATAAAGTCTAGGCCTATAGACAGGCAATACTGGTGCGATGGACAACGATGCTTCACCGAACTAGCACTCGGCAGCTAGCACTCGACTCCAACGACCTGGCAATGTGGAAATACATCCACGCAGAAAGGGATGTCGTGAACTCCATGACTCGCTTTCGCGACTCGTTCCATGCACAACGGAATGCCCGGATGTCCAAGTCGTTGCCTGTGGAATCGAAAACTCACGAAGCTGCTGAACAAACAACCAATGGAAGAAAAACCACCTCCAATGATCCAAAAGCAAGTCTCTAAGTAGACACCGAGTCTTACAAGGTCGCACAGATGTAGGGCATTAGTCCGAGTCTCAGCCTTGTGCCTAAAAGCTTGCACATCGTATCCGCAGCGGCATCAGACTCAAGAGTGCTTAGCGGGTCTCATTCAATGCAGTAGCGCTACGGGTGTAGATCGAATCAAGGGCACGACAGAAGCTTTTGCAACCTCAGGGGCAAGTCTCTCCGAGACCGAGCTCTGCGGCTTCAAGTGAGTATATAGGTATCATCGTTTCTCTTCCTACATTCTCCATCTTCACGATCCTCTCAATCAATCAACATCTTTCGCACTCTTCGAGTGACGACGACATTCCTTTTTCATTATCAACTTACCCCAGTCATTCGTTATCCACGATCTTTTTATACGTAATATTTAGCTCTACTAATTCATCACAATGAAGTACGCTATCATCTTCGCTGCTACCGCCGCAGCCCACCAGGCCTACGGCGGATATGGTGCCGATGCTCACTCCAGCGTCGAGCCAAGCACAACCGCAACCCCCATTGGCTACACCACCGTTGTTCCCGGCTATGGCAAGCAGCCGGTCACCGTGACCACCCAGCACCAGGCGTACCCAACCTGTGTGACTCCTGCTTATGGCGACAAGGGCTGTGCCAAGTGGGGAGAGGACACCTACGTCTCCACTGTCATCAAGGACTACGACAACAACTACGCTACTGTCACCAACACTGAGCAGCCAGTCGTTGTCTACCACACCAAGACGACCATTACTCACTCTGCTACTGGAACTGGTGGCTATGCTGCTCCCACTGGCACTGCCTCCAAGAACGGCACTGCTGACTGCTGGTACGAGCTTTATGAGAAGATTGAGGAGGTTCCATACAAGAACCTTGGCCCCAAGGCTCTTCCCGGATACAGTGGCTCTGGTCTCTACACCAAGGGTGACAAGGAGCAGCCCGTTCACGTCAAGGAGTACAAGGGTGGAAAGTGGTCCGAGTACGAACATGTCTACTCCCATGGCGAGCCCAAGCCAGAGGTCAAGGTTTACGAGAAGCCTGGCGTCTACGTCGTCCCCAGCAAGGACATGGTAGTCGATCACCCTGTCGACCACCCTGCTGAGGCTACCACCACCGCCAAGGCTGGTGAGACCTGCACCTACGGCGGACAGTCCGTCACTGCCACTCAGACTGGCTACATCACTGCTCCCTATGCTGGCTACAAGACCAAGGTTGAGGGTGACAAGACCATGACCGAGACTGTCATCGAGTACACCACCATCTACGCCTCGACCACCGGTACCTACGAGGTCACCAAGCCCACGACTACCGTCTACGACCACGACACCGAGGTCACTTACCCCACTGCCCAGCACTACGACGCCGGTGTCTACCACCAGCCGGCCCAGACTGTCACCATCACCTCTGCTGGCCAGGCTTACACCTGCGAGTATGAGAAGACCAAGGCTACTCCCTCGCCAATGGTCCCTGGACACGGCAAGGCCTACGGTGGAAACAGCTACGGCTCTTACCCAGCCCATAATAGCTCTTCCATCGCCTACGGCTCTTACCCAGCTGCTTCAACCCCTGCTGCCCATGGTTCTTACCCAGCTGCTTCCTCCCCAGCTGCTTACGGCTCCTACCCAGCTGCTTCCAGCCCAGCTGCAGTCCACTCCAAGCCAGCCCACTACGGTGGTAACAACTATGGTGCTTACTCCGCCTCTACCATGAGCACCGTCCCCGTCCAGGCCTACTCCACTCCCGCTGCTCAATACCCTGCTTCTTCCAGCCCAGCTGCCTACGAGCACTCTTACCCAGTAGTCTCCTCCCCAGCTGCTTACGGTTCCTACCCGGCTGCCTCTTCCCCAGCTGCCTACCAACCCGCCCCGGCTGTCTCCTCCCCTGCCGCCTACGGCTCATACCCCGCTGCCTCCAGCCCAGCTGCCTACGAGAACACCCCAGCTGCTTATGAGCCCGCCCCAGCTGCCTCCACCCCAGCTGCCTACGAGAACACCCCAGCTGCTTATGAGCCTGCTCCAGTTGCCTCCACCCCAGCTGCCTACGATTCCTACCCGGCTGTCTCTTCCCCAGCCGCCTACGAGGCCGCCCCAGCTGCCTCCACCCCAGCTGCCTACGAGAACACCCCAGCTGCTTATGAGCCTGCCCCAGTTGTCTCCACCCCAGCTGCCTATGAGAACACCCCAGCTGCCTACGAGCCCGCTGCCACCCCCACCCCCGCCGCCTATGAGAACACTCCCTCCAATGAATACTCGTCTGGCTCCGAGGCATACGGCAGCAGCGAGAAGCCATCTGAGAGCTACTCTGACTACGCTGCTTACTAAAGCGAATGTAGTAGTATAAATTATTTCTTTCCTAGAGTTGAAATATGTTGAGTTTGGAAAGGTGATTGTGAGCAAGATGTTTGTGGAGAGGAGAGAGAGAGAGAAAGGATATGAAGGAAAAAGAAACGAGCAATAGTGAAAAAGGAGATAAGAAATGTCAAGTGAAATATAATATTTTTTGATCTCGATACCTTTTCCCATTCAGACACACACACACACACACACACACACACGCACACAAAGTGCATAACATCGTAACCTTTTATCTAACTATTTCATTTCCCCATACCCTTCAAATACGCCTCCCACCCCCCTTCGGCCAACACGCCATCCTTGCGCAAAACCTCCTTCTCATTCCCCTCCATCCACACCCTCAATCGCTCCCGAATCGCCTTATCCTCCGCCCCGAGAATCCTCACAGCCAACAATGCCGCATTAGTCGAATTATTAATACCAACTGTAGCAACAGGCTCTCCCCGTGGCATCTGCGTCATGCTAACCAAACTATCCCATCCATCCATATGCGTCGCTTTCACCGGCAACCCAATAACAGGGAGTGTGGTCCACGAAGCGCACATACCGGGGAGATGGGCTGCGCCGCCCGCCGCGCCAATGATGACTTTGAGGGAGGTCTGGGATGCGGTTTTTGAGAATTCGCGGAGCCAATCTGGGGTGCGGTGCGCGGAGGTGATGCGCGTGGTGAAGGGGATTTGGAGTTTGGTTAGGATTTCGAGACCGGCGCGGAGGACGGGGAGGTCGGAGTCTGAGCCCATGATCACAGCGACGAGCGGATCTTCTTTGCTGTTGGTGCTGGTGCTTTTGGAGTCGACTGTCTTGCCCTTTTGGGTGTCGACAAAGTCGATGAGGGGTTGGATTTCGCGCTCGGCGGAGGCGAGCGTGGGTGCTGTTACGGTGATGTGGCCCATTTTGCGGCCTGGACGTGCGTCTCCCTTGCCGTAGAGGTGGATTGAGGCGTTGGGTGAGTCGAGAGCTTTCTTTGCTACTTGGACGTGGGAGTCTGGCGTCTTGCCGCCGAGGATGTTGAGCATGATTGCAGGTTCCCGGAGGCGGAGGTTGGACTGTGAGATTGGGAGGTCGAGGATGGCGCGAAGGTGAGCGTCGTATTGTGAGATTGGGCAGGCCTCGATTGTGTAGTGACCGGAGTTGTGTGGACGAGGCGCAATCTCGTTAATGAGTAGGCGATCGTCCTTGAGGAGGAACATCTCGACACCAAAGACACCCTTGCCTTCGAAAGCGCCGATGGCCTTCTTAGCCAGCTCTTGGGCTTGTTGTGTGATCTTTTCTGATACATTTCGTGGAGGCGCGTATGTGAGCTTGCAGATGCTGTCCTCATGTACAGTTTCCACCGTAGGAAATGTGAGCACTCCATCCTTGGTCTTGACAATCATGACTGCCAGCTCCATTCTAAAGTCAGCCCATCGCTCTGCGTAAAGCGGTCGCTTGCCCAATGCTTCGAACGCCGCACCAACATCTGCCTCGCTCCTAACTACAAAGTTTCCTTTGCCATCGTAGGCTTCTGTCTTGCTCTTAAGCATGAAGGGATATCCATACGATGACCCCACTTCTTTGAGTCCCTCGATTCCTTTACCCTCAAGATCAATACTGTCAGCAACATCGACTCCATGCTCTTTCAAATACTGCTTTTGCGCATATTTATCCTTGATCGTTCGTAGTGTCTTCCAGCTGGGTTCAACAACCACCTGTCCCGCAACCTCTTCCAGCATGTGGGTGTCCACGTGCTCAATTTCCACAGTGACAACATCGGAAGATTGTGCAAGTTGCTTTACAGCAGCAGCATCCTTGAAAGACCCCTCAATATGACCACTGTGCGCCGAGATTTGCTTTGCGGGTGTTGCTGCTGCGTCCAGTACGTTGACTTGAATGTTTAAGCGATTTGCGGCTTCAATGAGCATGCGACCGAGTTGGCCTCCGCCCAATACACCGACTTTGCGAGTGTCGACCATTTTGCAGATGTTGATGTTCAAGTCACTGCTGTGCTGCAGTGACTAGGTTGGGCCATTACGTGGGTGAGAGTTGCTAGCGCTCTGGTTGGTTGGATGCGGGGGAACCGCAAGAAAATTTGACAAAGAGCCCGACATCAGTGATTGTATCCTGGGTTGCCGAATGCGGACAAGCAGTGCAGGAAAAAGTTGTACAGTACTAAAAACGTTGCAATACATCACTAAATACGTCTGTTTCACGATGAGGTACTGATATTCATGGGTTGACCATGAGCTCGAAGAGCCCGTTCGTATGCTTTCATTTCATGTTGAGCATCGAGTATCTTTTTATAGGCCTTCAAAGAGCCATTCCTAGTCATGATGCACGCCTCATAAGTGAATTCCCATGACCTTGACCACGCCAAACCAGAGAAACCGAACCACTTGTAGCACACGCTTAGACCTTGAAACCACGAGACCTTCTGCGACCACGGGCACGCTCGAACTTGCGGCCCTTGCTCTCGACGTAAGGCTTCTTGCCGGAGTGGGGACCGAAGCCAAAGTGCTTGAAAGCCTCACGGGCGTTCTTGGGTCCACGGAGGAGGAGGGTGTTGGATCCAGTGGGGGAGCGGGTGGCAACCTCGTCGATGGTGAGAGTCTCACCACCAGCCTTCTCAATGCGCGCGCGAGCGGAGGCAGTGAAGCGGAGAGCCGCAACGGAGAGCTTGGGGAGCTCGAGCATGCGGTTGTCGTCAGTGACGGTACCGACCTGATCCTGAGTTAGCTAGTCATCGGGTGTTTGGTATTTGGAAGCCGTACGATGACAATGGTCTTGCCGTCGTGTCCCTTGGCGTTGGAGACAATCTTGGAGAGCGAGACCGGCTATATCATGTCAGTGGTCATGTCGACAGGCTTTCGTGCCATTGGCGTCTTACGGGACGGTTGGTCTTGGACATCATGAGGCGTCGCAGAACGGTCTTGTTGAAGGGGGCATCGGTGCGGCCTGTTCGCAGTTAGCACAGATTGTGTGCGCGATTCCAGTTGGATAACTTACGAGCCAGGAACTTGTACAGACGCACCAACAGCTTGACGTAGGGGTTGGTGGACTTAGGGACCTCTGTACACTCGTCAATCTTTCTCCTCTCTCGGGCTCATGTTGCGTCTAAAAGACTGCTATCGCCAGCGCATTTCTGCGCCGACTCGACGGGGGGTTCACATACTGCGGTGCCCGTCTCGAACATGGTGGCGGTCGAGGTCAATTCCCATTTTGACTGATTTTGAGCGTGTTGTGCTGGGGGTTAGTAACGACTGAAGAAGTGAAGTTCTTGCGAACACGAAATTGCGAAATAGGCCAGACTTGGCGTGGTGTGGCCCGTGCGAAGCGAGGACATTTCAACTCCACCTGCACGCGCCTCCAAAGTGCCCTCGCTAGCGCTGGTCAGCATCTCCGCTGGATCTACAAATGGTAGACGCCGTTTGAGACCCTTGATTATCATTCTTGGGTGAGATTTTTTGCATTGCCAGTAGTCGTGCCATGTGGATTGATGCAGGATGTGGCATGGGAAAGGGAGACATGAAGTGAAGCTTGAGAAATCCAAGAAATACGTCCTCTTCAATCTCTACCTTAAAGCTGATTGACTGAATTGGGTTATTCACTACACTTCAAGTTGCATCTCATTACACAAAAAGAATAGTTTGCTTCACAAGCATTATCATTATGTGGCTAGAAGGTATATACCTTTCGCTCGCAGTCGCTGTGAATGCCTGCAAGATCTATATCCGACAAAAACGCATCACTTCATCGTTTCCCTGTTGTGCCCAAAGCTCCATCCTGAATCAACAAGCTTCCCAAAGCAGGCTCACTCAGGCTGAGAGAAACCCACTAGTCTATATGTATCATACCAATCACCATACACCTCGAGCCTGCTCCAAGTTGACAATAAAAAGACAAGAAAAGAAGAAGAAGGTGCGACATGGTAGTAAAGTGCATCGACAGGCGTGTGTAAGACTTCTGATAGCGTGCACCGGTTATTGAAAAGCGCTTTATACAGCCTTGTCGCCAATGAGCTTGCCGATACCGTTGTAGACCTGGTTGGTCGACTCAGGGGCATAGCGTGGTCCAAGGGAGCCAAAGATCAAGAACATGGAGATGATGACGGCGGAGAAAACCATGAGCTTGCGGAGAACAGGCCTGCTGTGGCCAAGCTCTTGCCACTTCATGCTACCCTGGCCGAGGTACTCCTTGAGCTTCTCACCACCAAGCTTGTAGTAGACGAGGCCACCAAGCGCAATGCTGTAACCAAAGGCCTGGAGGAGACTGACGGGGTCCTTGAAGAGGAACATGGACGCGAAGACGAGGAGAATGTCCTTGAGTACACCGGAGAGAGTGAGGACGAGCGACGAGGTCTTGCCAATCTGGAAACTTGTGAGCGGGTGTTTTGTGCAGGTGAGAACAATGAACGTACTAGGAAGACGACCGAGACGTTGAGCAAGAAGGCAACGGAGGCGTTGGCCAACAGGGTGAAGAGACCAACGCGGTCAATGTCAGCCATGGTCATCGAAGGGAGCTCAGTGAAGAGCAAGATGGCACCGTTGATAACAGCGCAGGCGGGGGCGTAGTAGTAGAGGGAGACGAGGGGATCCATCTTGAAATCGGCGCCGCTGAGCAGACGCTGGACCATGACCAAGCGGATAGCCTCGAAAGCGATACCAGCAGCCTGAAACAGGAAACCAGTCATGACAAACTTGATCTCACCCATCGAGGCAACAACGACACCAATGACAATGAAAGACACGTTTCCGAGCGTCTTCAGATTGACAGGCGAAACACCGAGACCCCAGGTGGTAAGCAGGACAGCGACGGGCATAGTAGCCTCGTAAAGTTAGCATCCATGTGCTGACTGCAGAATCATGTCAACATACCTTGAGCATCTGAATAAAGGCCACACTCAGGTACAGGTAGGCCTGGTTACCGCAGATCAAACTCATGCTGAAGAAGATACCAATAGGGACAATAGCTCGCAGATAGACACGGCCGTTCATGGGCACCTTCTTTCTTGAGTCGAGGATAGTGGTGCAGCGAGCGAGGATTTGCGTCATGACAGTCGCAAAGACCAGATGCCATGTTGTAAGGAAGATTGGAAAGTCTGTAATGGGATCGCTGTCAGTATGCGCTTGTGGGACAGGGGCGGGAGGTAGACGTACGGAACTTGGCCGTGTCGAGGATGTACTTGTTGAAGACGATTGTGCTGGAGCTGAGCGTGATCCATGTGCTGCGTATCGATTAGCGTGCGTCGTGGAGAGGGCAGTGGTGTGTGAGGCATACGCAATGTAGACGGCGGGATGGAAGGTTGGCGGCTCAGGTGCGGACTTTTGCGCATCGGGGTTGACGGTGGGCAGGACTGGCAGAGCAGTGTCGCGGGAGGCCTCGACCGAGGACCTCACCTTCTCGTCTTGAGACATGGCTGGGGGTGGGGGTGGGTAGCTAACGAGGGACTGTGGAAAGGTAGAAGGGGAGAGAGAGGGAGGCAGAGGGGATTGTCGGTGGCGGAGGTCGAGGAAGAGATGCGGCGATCGGGGGTGGGAGCAGAGTTGTGGTTGAGGTTACAATGATGGGCGGGCTAGCGCCGCTGACTGATGAGGGTCTTGCGCGTCAAGGGTACAGTGAAACGGTGCAACACAAACGTGGCACAGGGTACAGGTCTTGGGCGAGGGCTCTGCGCACTGGAGGCAACAAGGAGATGAGGAGCGACAGAATTGTTGGGAGGAAGCGTAAATGTGATGGTAATGCGTTAGGCGCTAGTGAAGAGAGGGGCGGAGCGGAAATTCAGCCAGAGGAGCTTGTAGAACGGGGGCGCACAGGGGGTGCGTCTGCCTGTACCCTACTGGGCAACGGTCGACTACTTATTGTACTCGCGCCGATAGCAGGCAGCATGACGCTTCCGTCGCGGCTGTGATGGCGACGTGAAACGGATCTGCTGTGGAGCTGGGCATTGGACGCGCAATCGGCCTGCTTTGCGAGCCTTGGTTCTGGCGGCGAAATTTTGAGCCGCGCAGGGCAGCGCTGTGGGTGTGGGTGTGGGTGAAGGCGTACGTACGCGTACCGTGGCCGCCCTGCAGAGCCGCTTTACATTACAGGCGCAGGAGACAAGGTCCATGACGCGCGACATGGCAAAAGGGCAGGCCTAGCGACACACAAATGGCCGTGGCAAGCCCATGCAATAGGGGGCATGCATGTTGTCGTTGAGCAATCCGTACACGCTTGATTACACCGTCGCACTAGCACGACACGCAGCCCGTGGCCCGTGGGCCGTGGATCTGAAGCTGTAGTTTCCAAGAGATAGACGCCATTGCCCGCCTAGTCGGCTGAGAACATGGTACGGTACACACACAAACGCACACGCACACATGCACATGCCGTCAGTATACTTACATGCTACATGTCCAAGTAAGTACACAGCATTACGCCCCGCCTGGTGATACCTTGTTCCCACCGACGGGAGTGTGCATTGGGGGAGCACAGCACAGCACAGCACAGCATAGCATCACCCGCTGCCGTCGCTGCTGTATTCTTACCTACCTCGACACTCGACGTCGTTGGTTAGTGGTGCACACGCGCTATGCGAGCAGCACCCAAAAGGCGAGGCAGGTGTTGCACAAAGTTGGAACCAATCGATGTGGCCACGAGCAGCCACGGTTGCTGCACTGACGGGGCCCCCATGGCGGCCTGCCCCTTTTCTGTCGTCGAGCCTCTCTTGGACATGCAGATGCTCTCCAGGCGCCCGCCAGCCCAGTCCTTCGCCGGCTGGCCCCCCCACTCCCTACCCTGGACCCACTTATAACAGTATCCTCCTTGGCGTCCCTAGTTCCTCTCCAGCTACTCTATATTCCTCCCACCCACGCCCCAAGTGTTCACAGGCCACTGCTCCTCGTAGCTTCACACATATACATGCTCAACCTCGCTCGTCAGACACTAAAGCGAGTTCCAAGTTTCCAAGAAATCCTCCAGGGCACCATGGGATCCGCAAAGGAAGAAATGTACGTTCACCGCCCAACCTGCCTTGCTCTTTTCCCCCTCCTCTCCCCCTCCCCCAGACTGACCATGGCAAAGTTCTGTTGACGTGCTCGTCATTGGCGCTGGCCCTACCGGACTGGGTGCCGCAAAGCGTCTCAACCAGATTGTAAGTCTACGCAGTGTATAACACAGTTTTGCCCTGGTGCTAACAACCCCAGGATGGCCCCTCATGGCTGATCGTCGACGCCAACGAGACACCTGGTGGTTTGGCCTCGACAGATACCACTCCAGAGGGCTTCGTAAGTACCCCGCCCGCCAATTGGCTGCTCCTTCCTAACCATGCTCCAGCTCTACGACGTTGGTGGCCATGTCATCTTCTCCCACTACAAGTACTTTGACGACTGCATCGACGAGGCCCTGCCCAAGGACGACGACTGGTTCACCCACCAGCGCATCTCCTACGTCCGCTGCAAGGGCCAATGGGTCCCTTACCCATTCCAGAACAACCTGTCCATGCTGGGCAAGGACGACCAGGCAAAGTGCATGGACGGTCTGATTGATGCCGCCCTCGAGTCTCGCGTGGCAAACACCAAGCCAAAGAACTTTGACGAGTGGATCGTCAGGCAGATGGGTGTCGGCATTGCTGACCTCTTCATGAGGCCATACAACTTCAAGGTCTGGGCTGTGCCCACCACCAAGATGCAGTGCGAGTGGCTTGGCGAGCGTGTCGCTGCACCCAATGTCAAGGGTGTCATGTACAACATCATCCACGGCAAGACTGCTGGAAACTGGGGCCCCAACGCCACCTTCCGCTTCCCCGCACGAGACGGTACCGGTGGTATCTGGATCGCTGTCGCCAAGACGCTGCCAGAGTCCAAGACACGATACGGCGAGAACAGCAAGGTGACCAAGGTCGACGCCGATGGACACAAGGTACACCTCAAGGACGGCACCGTCGTCAACTACAAGAAGCTCATCAATACCATGGCTGTTGACGCCCTGGTCGAGACCATGGGCGACAAGGAGCTTATTGACCTCAGCAAGGGTCTCTACTACTCCACCACCCACGTCATTGGTGTTGGCCTTCGTGGCGAGCGCCCAGAGCGCATCGGCGACAAGTGCTGGCTGTACTTCCCCGAGGACGACTGCCCCTTCTACCGTGCCACCATCTTCTCCAACTACTCACCCTACAACCAGCCGCAAAAGGACGTCAAGCTCGCAACCCAGCAGCTCGCTGATGGCTCCAAGCCCAGCTCCACCGAGCCCAAGGAAGGCCCATACTGGTCCATCATGTTGGAGGTTGCCGAGTCTGGCATGAAGCCCGTGGACCGAGAGAACTTGCTCAAGGACTGCATCCAGGGTCTCGTCAACACCGAGATGATCAAGTCCGATGATGAGATTGTCTCCACCTACCACCGCGCCTTTGACCACGGATACCCCACTCCTTCGCTTGAGCGTGAAGGCGTCCTCACCAAGCTCCTCCCTGCCCTTCAGGCCAAGGACATCTTGTCGCGTGGCCGCTTCGGTTCATGGCGCTACGAGGTCGGTAACCAGGACCACTCATTCATGTTGGGTGTCGAGGCTGTAGACCACGTTGTCAACGGAGCTGTTGAGCTTACTCTCAACTACCCCGACTTCGTCAACGGTCGCAAGAATGAGGAGCGTCGTCTCGTGGACGGTGCCCAGATCTTCACCAAGCCTTCTCTTGCGCTGAGGAACAAGGGTGTTGACTAGACGCATACACAATGAATACTGAGCATGTTATGGATTTTGAGAGATGTTTACAGGATACCACGCTTATTTACGAAAGGGACGGCATGGAATAGGGAGTCGGCGCATGTGTGCATGTTTGGACTCTAGGTAGATAGATAGTTGTTGCATCTGCACAGCATCTAGCCGATGTTGGCAGTGATAAAGGATAGACATTACCTTTTTGCCCAGTCGCGTTTCTCCTTGGACTTGTTATCTTTTGTGATTGTCTTGTCAGTGCTTACTCGCTTCGTACCCCAGCAAGCCCTCCATTTCGACGATCTACAGCATTCCTCCACTTAATTTAACCCCCACTCACCTCATCCCATCCCCCCCACTAACAAGAAGCACATCGCAATAACCACCGACTAGACGACGTATTACGATGACGCAATCACGCAAAATGCAACTTCCACTGGTTCAAGTCATGAATCATGCAATATGCCCCTACTGCTACTTAGATTCGGGATAATTAAAAGAAAGAAACACCATGCCCGCAATCTGCAATCATGATTTTCGCGCCCAGTGAACAGGTTCATTCGGTCCGACTACACATGGATAAAACGAAGCAAGACGCGCGCCCGCCGAAGTGATTGCGGATTTACTACAAGTCGAGTAAAGTCAAAAAGATTTTTATTTCCTTTAAAAAAAGGAAACTTTGCAACTGAAAACGGCAAATCCGGTATGAATTTGCGTGTATATGCTAATCTATGTTATTTGACTACTACTACTACTACTACTACTACTACTACTACTACTACTACTACTACTACTACTACTACTACTACTACTACGACGTGAGAGAAAAAAACTGATGATGTGGCGCGCGATAAAGCATCTGTGCTTGTATATACACACTAAGTATTTGTGGGGAAAGCAAAAAGATTTGTGTGTAAAAATGGAGGGATGAGCATGCAAATGTGACGCGTAAGTCTCGGGTTATTTGGGTGGCGGTTTATTTTTATACATTGTGTCTCATGCGCCTTACATTATTCTCGATTTAGTAATATGGGAATTTTTTTTCTTGGGGCGTGGTTTGAAGTTAATGCTGGTTTCGGGTTTGATATGGAGTAGAATGAATGAGATTGAGTGAGGGGAGAGGTGATCGGAGATGCATGGGTATGTGTGTAAGTGCGGAATGCGGGATGCGGTGAGGAACAAAGGGTACACGTGGAGGGATGTTTGCGTGTCGGAGTATGAGGCTTTTTTTTTGGTGAGGCCCGGGATCGTCGATCTTCGGTATCGCTGCTTTATCTTGATAGATATGGAGAGCCAAGAGTTTGGAATGTAGTATGTAATCTTAATGGTGCAGTTACTACGTAATCACGTGATTACTACTTGATTCAGGTACGTACACTACAACAGAGTAGTGGCTACGTGTATCTCATGCCTTACTCGCCCTAAACTTCCTCAAAATCTCCCTCTCTTCTTCGTTTTGCGCAATGCTCTCCTCGTCACCGACAGGTAGGCGCTGGTGTTTCCACTGCCTGCCTCCAGCCCCGTACTCGGCGCTCACCTGTGCATCGCCTACAATTACCCATTTGTATATCGTCAGGCCTTCTAACCCGACAGGCCCTCGCGAGTGGATCTTGTTCGTGCTGATGCCGACTTCAGTCCCAAATCCATATCTCTGCCCATCAGCCATGCGCGTAGACGTATTCCAGTATACGCTAGACGAGTCCACGGCTGCAAGAAAAGATTTGGCCGTGGCTTCTGATGTAGTCAAGATAGCGTCGGTATGGTGAGATCCGTGTGTATTGATGTGAGAAACAGCTTCTTCAACATTTGAGACGGTCTTGATGGCAAGAATGTAGTCCAGAAACTCGGTATCGTAGTCTTCTGGTCCTGCTTCTTGCAGTAGCGCTGCCGAGTGGGGATCTAATTTGCCTTTGAGTGCGACCAGTGACGCATTGTCGCAACGAAGAGAGACGCCCTTTTGTAAAAGTGCTTCTGCAATGATGGGCAGACTGGTGCTGAGGGCTCCTTCCTCTACAAGAAGTTGTTCAAGTGCATTGCAACCTGCAGGATAACTCGTCTTTGCATCAAGGATGATTTTGGTAGCTTTGTCTGCAGGGTAGTCTGAGCATAGATAGGTGGAGCATATGCCGTCAGCGTGGCCGAGAACCGGGATCGTGGTCGTGTCTTTGACATAGCGAACTAGTTTGTTGCCGCCACGGGGAATACATAGGTCGATGTAGGTGTCTTGTTTGAGGAGGTCGGCAATAACATCATGGGTCTGAACTAGTTGGAGACAGTCTGATGGTACTGCAGTTGACGCCAAGGCCTTTGAGATGATGGATGCAATTGCTGCGAAGCTGTTGCTGGATTCGCGGCCACCTTTGAGAATGGCGGCATTTCCAGACTTAATTGCAAGCGCGGAAATGTTGGCAATGACTTCGGGTCGTGCTTCGAAGATGATGAGCAGTACGCCAATTGGACACGTGATTCGCGACAGGACCAAATTGTCGTCAAGCAGTGTCTTCGCAGTTGTCTTGTTGATGGGGTCTTCCAAGTCTCGCACATCCAGTATGCCCTGGAGCATATCCTCATATTTGCCTGGCTTTCCCAGATCCAACCTCTTTACCAAGCTCGCGCTGAGCGTGCCTCCTGCTGCAGCTTTGTTGGCAGCCTCGAGGTCCTGAACATTGGCGGCTAGTACTTCATCCTTGGCATTCGCCAGTGCATCGTGGATGGCTGTCAGGGCCGCATTCCGCTCGTCGGTAGATAGGACGGCCAGTTTCCGGGACCCGAGTCTAGCTGCCTGTGCAACCTCGAGCGGTGTGGCGTTGGTCAGAGACATTTCTTCTCTTTGGGGATTGCTTTTGCCAGGTGGTGGTGGTGAGATGTGGTAAAATGGCCAAAGTCTTCGGATGCGTGTGACTCAAATTCAATATTGATGGAGTGACGAGGGGCCTAATGCCGGTTATGCAGGGTCTGTTTCCGCTGCAGATGCTATTGGAGATCCGACTGCGGGTCGTACATGTGTGGAGATGGCGAGGAGGCCTAAAAAAAGCGACAGGACTCGTGGTGGGATGAACGTGGTGGTGTTGCGGGGTCTAGATGCATGACGCCACACCCGCCCGCATGCGAACCAGGGTGTTCTCCTCTTCTCACACCAACCACTACCACCCTGCTGACTGCGCTCTTATTACTTGCATCCTGGATCGCTGCCCAACTCGATCGCTGACAGCTTTCGATAAGTTACCGGCTTCGTCATAGGCCGGGGCTCTGGACGCGCACCAAGATTGCGTGTTGGCAGCAGCGTCTGGCGGTCGAGTGCTCGGCAGGGGTTTGGTGTGGCTGGGTGCGCCTACCAACCACCTCGGCGTCGCCTTGCCAACCTCGCCCAATTCCATCCACTCCCGTATTGCAACAAGCAAGCCTGACCGCACTATCCCAGTTTCACTTGCAGCCAACTACGTAGGTCACCGCTCAGAGATGGCTGGGACTCTACAAAAGCTGCAGGGTCGCCGGCCACAGGGCCTGCCACCTCTGCACACTGTTTCCCGACCGCCTCTCAAG
Source organism: Bipolaris sorokiniana ND90Pr (assembly GCF_000338995.1). Taxonomy (NCBI): domain Eukaryota; kingdom Fungi; phylum Ascomycota; class Dothideomycetes; order Pleosporales; family Pleosporaceae; genus Bipolaris; species Bipolaris sorokiniana. Next base: position 204,749 of record NW_006911902.1, on the reverse strand, counting down.
TGCTGAGAAGGTACCCTGTCGCACTTTACCTTCACGGTACTCACGTGCATACCCGCCAGTGCGCCGTAGACTGCTGTACCGTTTTTTACGACCACTCGTTTGACTGCATCCGTCCTCCAATATATCTCACACCACTATCGCTATCGACCGTCACCTTTACTAAGATGCGCTCTACAACAAGGGTCCTTGCAGCTCTGCTCTCAACTGTCTTATACGTTCCCTCTGCAGCACAGACATGGTCCAACTGCAACCCGACCCTACGAACCGACTGCCCTCCGGACTCCGCGCTGGGAAGAACCGTAGACATTGACTTCAGCTCAAAGTCCGACAGTTTCACACCGCAGGGCAACCCAACCTATGGCTCCGATGGTGTATCCTTTACCATCTCAAAGGCTGGCGATGCGCCACAGCTCACTTCGCTATGGTACATAATGTTCGGCAGGGTAGACATTCAACTCAAGGCTGCCCCAGGCGCGGGCATTGTTAGCAGCTTTGTCTTGCAATCCGACACTCTTGATGAGATTGACTGGGAATGGCTTGGTGCAGATCCTGATGAGGTTCAGTCAAACTATTTTGGAAAAGGTAAGATATGATCGAGTTTGTCGAGCCATGCACACATCAACTTTTAAAGTCACTTGCTAACAGCCCATCCAGGTCAGACAACCGACTACAACCGCGGTGCTTTCCATTCAGACCCCGGTAGCCAGTCAAACTTCAAGACGTATACAATCATCTGGACACCAGAGCAGATTGTATGGCAGATTGACGGAAAGACTGTGCGTACTCTTGAACCTGCCAATGCCAACAACCAATACCCCCAAACACCTATGCAGGTCAAGTTTGGCTCCTGGAGCGGTGGTGACCCAGCGAACCCTGCCGGTACTATCTCTTGGGCTCGTGGTCCTACCGACTACTCCAAGGGACCTTTCACTATGACTGTCAAATCCCTCAAGGTCCAGGACTACTCCACTGGTTCCCAGTATATCTACGGTGATCAATCTGGTACCTGGAAATCCATCAGGTCCAACGGCGGTGCCATTTTTGCGGGAGGTAAAGCTCCAATTGGGGACGCACCAGCAGTCACCGCAACAGCTAATGGCGCTCCTCTGCCTTTTGCTCCTCACCAGACCAACGCCGAGCGCCCCAGCGTTTACCCCTGGATTCCTGACCCGAACGCTACTCCCACTCCTCAGCCCACGTTTGCAAACTACCCTGGCCTTCCGAGTGGGTGGACTGTTTCCAATACCGGAAAGGTGATTCCACCCAGCTCAGCCACTGTCAGTAAGCCATTTCTTCAGCAGTTCCTCCACTTTGCCAACAGTATACTGACTTGACTTTTGTAGATGTCCCCTCCAGATTCCTCTATCTCATCGCCGCAAGCTTCGCCTACGGATTCCTCCGGCAATGGGCCTAAGACTGTAACCGGCTACGACGACCGTGGCTTCACGACAATTCGCACAATCTACCCCGAAGCCACGCCAGCACCCTCAGGCAACGGACCACAGGGCAACGCTGGGGAGGCAGTCCCTGCCGCCCCCTTGGCAGCAAGTTCTTGGACCCTCGTCCTCTCGAGCATACTGCCCTGGGCAATCGTACTCCTCCATATTCCAACCTGCCTCGGCTTCTAGGCGAGTTGGGAAAACGTATGGTATACCGTGGACTTCGGACCAGCCTACTCTATTCTCGGTGCTGGTATCGTCGCGATGTTTGCATGTCTAATGAAATGCGTTACGAAGGGGTATATTGGTTTCAAAATCTCCATCAAGTTGTGGGCAGGTCCTTGGCCTGACGCAAGCTGGAAGTGGAACTACAAGTTTAAGGGCAACAAGGAGACGGAAGCGACGTACAGAGCCATGTGGACGTTGCTTCGGCGGTTCGTTCTTGGGGCTTGATTTGTTTTTTGTTTTGTTTTATTGCATAGCGCTTGGTTTTGGTATTTGAGCGTATTGGCTTTTTGGTTTGTTATAGCATATCTGCGGGCGATTGAGCCGACTAGGCTGCGGTTGATGTGGATTCCTTGTCTGCTTTCAAACGAGATTATAGAGTATAGGAGACGATGTCATGTCGTAACGTAATGAACTTATTATAGTGTATCATCGGCATTGTCAACATTGACATATTATTGTGCCTAATAAGTCGTTAAAGAGATACCGTCTGATGGGTCTCGATTGCTTACTTCTCTCGCCTAGCAGGTCTTCAAATACACCATCTTCAACATTCACTCTTATTCCCCAATCAAAGGTCATTCCAAACAAAAATCCCGTGCATTATTTTTTGGTGAAGTAAAATCAGCAACTCTAATATACAAAAGCAAACGCAAGATTTCAACCACTCTCCCAGAGAGTAAAAAAAAGGACCCCAAACTGCCGAAGCATACCATTATGATTTTCTGATTCCTCTTCTTGGTTTTTCTGCCCTAACATACCGTACTCCTCCATTAGATTTGATTGAGTGGGCGGACCCTTTGAATTGAAACTTTTTTCTGCGCTTTTGAACCGTTTCGAGGCGAGATGATGGATGTAGGAAGAAAAAAGTGTTTCTCCCCTAACCGTATGGCATACCTTGATGGTGAAGAAACAGTAGCCGTATTAACTCCACGCTCTCTGGGTTCTCATCCAAGCAACAGTCTCCGAGTTCTTTTTATGTTAGGTGAGGAGGAGTTGGACAAGGAGGTGAGAAAAGTTGTTTTTCTCGTTCCTTTCCTGCTTCTTCTCCTTTTCAATCCAAGCTTGTGATTCCAAGAGCCATACTTCTCTCTTTCTCCACTCTGTGAAGCTTCTCGCCTGCAGATCATCGATACCAACGACGGTTTAACCGCCACGGCCACCATACGGTTGGTGTCTGAAGCCGCCGCCTCCACGGTGGCCTCCGCCACGGTAATTGGCGCCGCGGACACCAGCGTTCTTAGGACCAGTGGGAGCATTGATGGGAGCCTGACCGCCGCCAGAAGGAGGTTGGCTGGACCCCTGACGAGAGCGGTTGTTTCTGAAGCCACCACCGCCACGGCCGCCACTAGGTCCAGAGGGGACGTTGGGCGGAGGTGCGTCGTCGTACATGCCGTCCCAACTTGCTGGGCCGCCGCCCTGTGCCGCGCCGTAGCCCGCGGGGCCAGAAAGTTGTTGCTGGCGACGAGCTTGCTGTTGCTCGTATTTTTGCTGTTCAAAAGCCAGCTGGTCTTGTGCCGTGTATGCTGGGCGAGGACCGGCGTTTTGTCCGCCTTGAGCATTCATCATGCCTGGGCCTCCGGGTCCGCCTGGGCCACCTCCACCTTGCATCTGTTGCATCTGTTGCATTTGCATCTGCTGCATTTGCATCGGATTCATGCCGCCAGGGCCACCCATCATCTGTGGGTTTGGCGAGCCAGTGCCACGGTTCATGCCTTGGTTCATCATCTGCTGTTGCATCTGCTGCATCTGCATCGGGTTCATGCCGCCCATTCCACCCATGGGGTTACCCGGCATACCACCACCGGCCTGTTGTTGAGCGAGCGTTTGCTGCATAGATTGAAAGTATTGCTGCATCCGCTGCCAGTACTGGGCCATCATAGCCGGAGACATGGCAGTGTTGCTGCCTTGTGCTTGCATGTTTCCTCCCCCGTTCTCATAGCCGTTCCCTCCACCCTGACCACCATTTCCGCCATCGTTGAACTTGTTGATCTTGTTGCCGCGACCGAACTTCTTGTTTCCATCACCCCCATCGTCGTCGCGCATGTTTCCGCGAGGCTGGGCGCGCTTGACTTCGATTTGCTTGCCGAGAATCTGAAGTGGGCCGCGTAGTGTAGCATCTACTGCCGCATCGCCGTCAAAGGTAACGAAACCGAAGCCACGAGGGCGGCCCGTTTCCTTGTCCATCATGAGTGTAGCATCGACGACACGGCCAAATTGCTTGAAAAAGTTTGTAAAATCTTCCTCTGTTGCTTCTTGGCTAACGCCGCCAACAAAGATCTTGCTGGTTCGCTCTTGTTCTTCACGAGGAATAGCCCGCTTTGGGTCAATCTGATCATTGTTAGCGAATAGTTTTCATTTGGATTGGTGGTTGACATACGATCTTGCCGTCTAGATAGTGCTCTTTGACCATGACGATGTTGACGCATTTGGGGTCCTTGAAGGTGAGGAAGCCAAAACCTCGAGATCGGCCAGTGGCAGAATCGCGCATGACAGTGCACTCGCTGACCTCACCAAATTGTGAGAAATAGCCCTTAAGGGAATCTATGTATCGGATATTAGTACTAATTCAGTGGTATTACTGGCCGCAATGGTTACAAGGCTGACAAGTAGCAGTTCTCAAGATGAAAGACTAGGAACTACTCCTAGCTCGTCAAGCCAATAAACGTACCTTCAGTAGTCTCCCAGTTCAGACCTCCGATGAACATCTTGCTACAGATGGTGTCAGTACGTCAACATTGAGATGGTGGATAAAAACAAGAGTACAAAGGGGGCATTGAGACGCATCACAGGTTGTCGACCAGCGGTATCCAAAGGCCATTCGAGATGAGTAAACAGTGAAGATGATAGACCAACAACTCGACATCTTGTAATGTCGAAAAGGTACAAGGGTAGTGATCGCCACATGTATGCGCAAAGTCACTGGGCTCCAGTAATGTAACCAACGTCCAGAGGAAGGTGTATGACAAGGGTCTGTGGCGGGCGAAGCGGGGAGAAGCGCATGGTTTCGGATACGGCGTATGGTTCGTCCAGTAATATCGAGATAGCCAGACTATAATATACCCTGGCGGTCCTGAAGGCGTGGAAAGGCAAGTTGAATGTATTGCCTGTTTGTGTTGGCGATTCAGACACAAGATCGAGGTACCATCGTACCCTAGAACATATAGTCTCGGTGATTTTAGGTACTTTGCATTCAGGCACCCTGGCTGTCCGATGTTGGTTGTGATGATGACCGAATACAGAACTTAAGCGAAGCCATGTCCAACGCCGCATCCTAATCCCAACATGTCGAATCTTGTGGCGTAGACCAATCATGCAGACTAGCAACGCAAACCACGTACTCAAGATCGACATTTCGAGGTTCAAAAGTAGCCCTGCAAAGGCACAGTATGGTTCGGATGAAGCGTCTGTGTTTTGCTATGGATTCGAGTGCAGACGTCTGAGAAAGACATTCTTACAACTCGGTAGCTATCCTCTGCTTGCGTTGCTGGTACGCGCTATCAAGTACCTAGGTATATATCGACATGAGGCGCTGCCAACGTTCGGGCAAGCCACAAGAGTCCTCGCGAAAGGCGCGTTGATAGTTGTTTCTGAGTATCGCAGAGCCGTTGACCCGTGTCTTCCAGCTTCTTCCAACAACCAAGCTTGACGGCCCAACCCGTCATATTCAGAACGCTCGCCAAATGGGCGACGCAGATTGCAAATCTTCGCATCTTGTCAAGATCCTAAGCCTTCACACCAGACTGGCCAGTCACGACCCAAGGCGCTCTTGGATAATGCAAGCGCATGAGAACGTCTAGGGCATGCTCCATAATCATGCGCCTAGAGAAATCAAGCAATTAGTGTACCCTTTTGTCGCTGTCTGATGTCCCAATACTACTTTTCATGCGGCCGATTATAATTTTGATCCTTATAACGGTATGTTGTTCGGCAGGTGGATGAGATTGTATCTTGTACGTGTGACTTTACCTTGTGATGCGCCTCTAGGATATTAATACGATATCAAGCATACATGACTTACCCGTCTTCTTTTACGTTTATAGGTCCATAGTTGTCATCTTCCGCAGGTGCGTTATCAAAGGACTGTTCGCCTCCGGCATTGAAGCCAGATTGGCCCATCTGTGTGTCCTCGCCTGCCGCACCTTGGGCTGCCCAAGATGCTTCAGCATTTTGGTTGTGATTCTGAGTAGCATCCTGAGGTGGCGCGCTCGCAGATTCGGTTGGTGCTGGCTCTGGCTCGGCTTTGGGAGCAGGTGCAGATGCCGCTGGGGCTTGTTGCGACGTGGGCTCATCGTCATAACTGGCTGGTAGTTAGCATGGCGCAAAATGGCGTCACAGAGTAGCTGAACGCATCGCATCCGGGTCTTACAGATCGTCAAAGATATCGTCCTCGTAGTTCTCGTCGGCCATTGCAGCGGCTGAGGTTGAGCTAGAAGTGATTAAGAAGCAGAGTCAGAAAATGACTGGAGTGATGGCAGTCCTTAATTGAGCTCCTGGCGCGATGCTCTGATCAAAAGCTTCGACTACCTGGAAAACTCAGTTAGAGAGGCAGATTGTACAGTCGCAAAGAGTAAGGCGATGGTGTGAGAATTAGGGGATTGACGCGATAGAAGGCGGGTGGGTGATAGTGAAGGGGAGAGAAGAAGAGGCTGCCTGAGGTTGGGAGATGAGAAGCAACGGGCAGTCGCGCTAGTGTGGGTGGAGCTTGGCGTGGCAGGCGCGATGGATGGAAAGCACGAGCGGCAGCGCCGTGGTCGGGCAACTTGGAGCTCGGGGCCTCGCAGCGGGGCGTTGTCGCGACACGATTTCAAGAGACGCATTCGATTCCACCATGGCTTCCAAAAAGCAGCAGCAGGTTTGTGATTCTTCGCCCGTGTATGCGCAAATGCCGAGTATTTCTGACACGTCGCTAGGAAATGGTGCAGGTCGGTTCGTGTCCATCCAAACCACCAAGCGTACATACATCACGATACCCGGGGTAGCTAACACATCGCTTCCCTACACACAGACCGCTCCTCGTACGTTGCTATGCCCGAGCCGCACCCACACCGCCGATATTGACATTGATTGCGCAGTTCTGCCTCGCCCTTTTGGCGCACGACATCCAATACCGCTACCTCGCCTACAAGCAAGAAGGTTATCGGCGCATCATACTCCCATGCCGACATACTCAACTTCAGCTCACTGTATGTTTTCTTGGTACGGCATTCACGTATTGGCGCCTAGACTGACCGTCAAAGGAGCGTCTCTGGGTCGACGTCACGGCCTCGCACCCCGCCATCGGCTACGCATAGTCGCGAGTCGAGCATTGCCCCAGGTCGGTCAAGCAAGACCACATCACCCCGCTCGCGCCCAACATATAGCCACTTTCTCAACGACACACAGCAAGACTGGAACCATGGCGACGACCCAGATGACACCGACAATATGTTTGAAGACGATGAAGACGAATTTGGCCTACCGAGCATTGCAAACATGCGAAGAAAGGGCCGTCGCAAACAGCCAACAAAGCCAAAAGACCCAGGCGGCACCGCTCGCAGGGAGAGTCAGGGCTCGACTGCATGGCGGGCAATAGACAGTGGTGACATAGCCGAAGAGCGAGGCATACCCAACTACCCAACCGCCAAGAAGATTGAAGGAAAGATACTGCGACCGCAATATCAAGAGATCCTACGCGACCCCGCAAATTCTCTACATCTCATCTCACATCCCCCCGTAGACCCGAATGCGTCAGCAAAGCAAATTGAGGAGCACTCGGCCCGAACAACAAGAATCAACAAATTCAAACGCATACTTCAAGCCAGCACCATCTCGCTTTCCGATTTGCGCGACTCAGCATGGTCAGGTGTGCCATCTGAAGTACGCGCCATGACATGGCAGGTCTTGTTAGGATACCTCCCCACCAGTAGCGAAAGGAGGGTTGCGACACTGGAGCGCAAACGGAAGGAATACCTCGAAGGTGTGCGGCAGGCTTTCGAGCGAGGAACTTCTGGTAGTGCAGGCGCTGTCGCCTCTGGTATGGCCGGGGGCGCCTCTTATCCTGCGACAAACCGAGGGCGTGGGCGTGGCCTGGACGAAGCGATATGGCATCAAATCAGCATCGATGTGCCTCGGACAAACCCTCACCTAGAACTCTATAGCTACGAAGCGACGCAGCGGTCGCTTGAACGCATACTATACGTCTGGGCCATACGGCACCCCGCCTCGGGCTACGTACAGGGCATCAACGACTTGGTAACCCCATTCTGGCAGGTCTTCCTAGGTGCCTACATCTCAGACCCCGACATTGAGTCTGGTATGGACCCTGGGCAGCTGCCTAAGCAGGTTCTTGACGCTGTAGAAGCCGATTCATTCTGGTGTTTGACTAAGCTGCTTGATGGGATACAGGACAACTACATCGCCCACCAACCGGGGATCCAGAGGCAAGTGTCAAGCCTGAGAGATCTCACCACACGCATCGATGATGGGCTAGCAAAGCATCTTCAGAATGAGGGTGTCGAGTTCATACAGTTCAGCTTCCGTTGGATGAACTGCCTTTTGATGCGTGAGATATCCGTGAAGAACACAATACGGATGTGGGATACCTATCTGGTATGTATTGTTGACTGAAATACTGACAAATGACTGACGTGTGTTAGGCCGAAGAAGACGGATTTTCGTCTTTTCATCTTTACGTTTGTGCCGCCTTTCTTGTAAAATGGTCGGACCAACTTCGCAAGATGGATTTCCAAGAGATTATGATGTTTTTGCAATCACTACCAACTCGGCAATGGACCGAAAAAGATATAGAATTGTTATTGAGTGAAGCCTTTATTTGGCAAAGCCTGTTCAAGGGTAGCGGTGCCCATTTGAAGAACACTGGCTCAAGAGAGATCGGTGTAGGGATGGGTCCCGACTTTTAGTAGCGCCAATGTTGTAGGTTGGGTAGATAAATCGCAGCTATGTCGAAAGCGCATAGACTGCAGCAAAGTTGTGCACAGGTCTTGCGAGAGTTTCTTCCGCGACTGCCAAAAACAGTGTCAATTCGAGATGCTTGGCGCTTGCTTTTCCGAACAGTGTTTGTTATCTCCGCACTACACCAATATCGGCTCAGGTAATGAGTAGCAACGGGGAACAGAAGCTACCCCGCCCTTTACCCCACTATACGTCACTTTGCCTATGCCTTGGACTGAGACGCATAAAGTATCGTACTCTGCCTAGTTCCATTACTCGAATGCCGAACCCGAATCACCCGGGTTTTCGAACAGTACTGCTTCGACTAGATATTACAGAGGCCAAGAGCAACTTCCAAGATCTCCAATGGCACCACCACCTCGCCCTCCATTCACCGAGCTTCCGCTTGACAAGAGCGGTCCTCCAGGAAATGCATGGGGTCTCTACGGTGCCAATGATGAACTTGGTGCCCTCAATATGATCACTCCCTCTGTTGTCAAAGCCGCCGCACAAGAAATCCAAACCGGCGACCGTGTATCTCTGGACTGGTATCTTAATCTGCCATCCCACCCGTCCTTCAACCGGCCATCATTCTCTTGGACTATGAAAAACAAGGAGCATCCAGACGGGACGAAACGAACAGTAAATGACGATCATGTGGATTTCAACACTCAGGGAAGCAGTCAGTGGGATGGTTTTAGACATTACGGATATCAAAGTGCGAAGAAATACTACGGCGGACGCTCACAACAAGATATTGAATCGTCGCAAGTCATCGGTATCGACCGTGTAGCTAACTCGGGCGGTATTACGACCAGAGGCATCATCCTAGACTATCCACGCTATCTCGAGAAGAAAGGCGAAAAGCAAGTGAATTCACTGGAGGCGCATGGCATCACTGCAGACGTGCTGAGGGACATGTTGAAGGACGTGGGCGTTCAGTCAAGAGAAGGCGATCTGCTCTTGCTGAGAACAGGCTTTACTCGGGATTACAACAAGCTCAGTGAAGCCGACAGAAAAGCGATCAAGGACAAGCCACCAACTTTCCTTGGTGTTCAGTCCGACAAGCAGAGTTTACAGTGGATTTGGGAAAGTGAATTCGCAGCTGTTGGTAAGATCTTCCTCGATCTATGCTCTTTCCTATGTTCAACCTAGTCCATGTCGTTTCCGTTTCTCATATTAAAAGTTCTTTATGTTAAGTGTCTCCTAACCGAATCACAGCATCTGATGCCCCTTCTTTCGAAATGTCACCTTTAGTAGGCCCTCACAACGCCCCCGGCGGCATATGGGCAAACGAGTCCTGGGAAGAAGAGATGCAAGGCGGTGGGTTGTTGCATCAATGGTTACTTGGTGGTTGGGGGGTTATGATTGGTGAAATGTGGGACTTGGAGGCACTATGTAATAAGAGCGCAGAATTGGGAAGAAACACATGCTTTGTGAGCAGTGTGCCGCTCAAGGTATGTTGGATCGTCTCTTCTTCTTCTTTTCCCCGTTCTTAGAGGCCACGTGAGTACACTCACGGGAGAGATGGAAGGTGCAAAACAAGGATTTGCTATTTTGCGATACACCACGCAAAGCTAATCATGTTCCATCACAGGTACCGGGGGGTGTAGCAAGTCCACCGAACGCTGTCGCTATCTTTTAATTTGGGTTGTATATTGGAAGAATACACTTGTGGACCTTTATAAACTTTGCCAAGTTCAAGGTAGGTTTGGAAATGGCCTAGTCGACGGCTATATCACAAATTCCGGTAATCTTCCACCAAATTTCTCCGTATATCACTTCTATGTAAGATATACGAGACGGCCCACTTCCCTCCGGATCGCTGCGGAGTGTACAATTTACAATGTAGTGCTGGTCTTAGAAGCAATACTTACACGGGCACACTGCCCTTCACACTCTTTCACACTTTCTTTATTTCCCTCAACCAATTTGGACTAAGTGCGTACACGCTATGCGTTGATCTCGGTGAAGGTGAAGGTTAGTACAATTAGCATTATGTATTGCGGTCATGTGAAAACATGACACACTAAAGCTTACACAAGTTGAACGGACACACATATATAACCATGCAATCCCTGGTATGACCACCTTCATCTTCAGTCCCCAATCTTGAAACAAAGCCAAGCACATATACTTATATACACAACTGGAAAGGGGGGGGGGGGGGTAAAAAGCTTGGAAAGACGCACAGCCACCTTTTCAACCCTGGTTTCAACTTTAAAATAACGTAAGCCCTAACCCTAAATCCAGAGTTGTACACATCTATGGAAACTCTAAACTCTATCGTAAGACTTTAAATGTCCGCCCTTCGTCCATCGTATTTTAGACTTTTGTCTTTTCGCTTCACTTTCCTCATTTCGCCAAGATATACCTGACTTCCACGAAGAAAACAAGATGAAGTACTTCACTCTTGTAACGATAACTACGATTGTTGCTTTTGCGACTGCGCACCCTGCGGCTCAAGGTATTGGACAGTCGGTCGTTGCTTGTAGCAGGATTTGTGCTGGGCCTTCGTTGTCATGCAGTGGTGATGAAGTAAGTTAAACATTCTTTTTCTTGTTTTTCGGTTTTCGCCTCTCCTTCGTACATGCTTTATGTTCCGTTACATGCGCGCTATACTGTTCAGAAAGCTAACGTCGTGGCAGTTTGTCCAGCATACTGGTGTAAGTATTGCTATATTCCATGCGGGAGAGACTACGTTGAACGCGCAAACAACGTGGGGTGGAGAGTAGTAGACTGGACGACCCACAGAGAGAAACCTTTCAAACCCAAGCGCATAGTAAATGGGTTCGAAATAACTAACATATCGTATAGGACTGCTACACTTGCTGCCGACAATCGTAGTTCCCTCACGGTTTCCTGATGGCGTGCACTGGTACTACCGCCACACGATACAAGCCCTATGACAGAGGGTTTTATGCATGCATACCATGGGTCAAAAATACACCTGCATTCTTCTTCGTACATACTACCCGACTTAGTTTCGAAAACTGTGTATATTGGATTCTGTACTTGAATAACAAATTGTCCGACATCTCAAGTAGCAATGGAACAATCTGCTATCAAAGCTTACCCCAATGTTCATTACAGTAAACCCATCATTATGGCTATGAAATAAGATAAAGGTTCTACGAAATGAACCGTCGCCCCCAGAGCCAGAAACAGTATCCACCACTCTCCACTCTTCCTCGATGTACCTGCCATACGCCCTACACAGATCCAAAACTCGAACTAGAAACGAATTTTCCAGACATATGCGGCGACATGTGCATCTAGCTCTTTTTTTTGAATATTCTAACCATCAGGCATATGTGGTATTTTCCTATTTTCCATCTTTGGCGCGAGAGAACGGAATTGAAACTGTATTTTGGTGTGTAATGGTGCTGACGTGAGGGATATATTGTTAACTGGTGGAAGGTTGATATGCTCGTTCATCTATCGTAGCTATGCTGGACGTGTTTACGGGTTGAAGAGGGATAAGGGGACTACTAGCTGCAAGTTGCGGTTTTCGTGGTTTGATTTACTAAATAGCGTGTGTGGTTATGTGGGAATTGACGATGAAAGTGTGAGAGTTTATGTCGTTGGTATAGGATAGAGTGATGTAAGTGGGGTGGTTTGCTGGGAAGAGAGACTAGAGCGGTAGCGGTGGGAGCGAGCTGTGATGAAAGAAAAGGGTATTCTTACTAGATGATTTGGGTGGGCATAGGTATGGAAATAATTCTTTACTCCGCATGATCTATGAGTTCCTGTGAGAAGTTTTTGGCAGAGCCAGGCGTCTGTACAATCTGACAACATCCATGATGCATTCTCCAGCTCTAAGTATCTAATCTCTATCATGTCGAAATCCATACTACTATTTGACCAGAAAAAATCGCTCAAAACATTGTCGGTATAATTACCTTCACCTCGTCCATCCAAATCTCAGGTATAACGCTCAACCTGCTGCTCGTTCCACTCCCAAAACGCCTTTGCAGTCTCCTTTCCCTCCTGACCCCAGTAGTCCTTTCTCAACGGCATCACGCGCCCAAAAGGCACAACCCACTCGCTCTCCTTCAGCTTCGCAGCTTCGGGCGCCAAACTCGCAAAAAGTTCCGTATACGCACCGTTCACAGGCGGATGCAATATGAACTTAATGATCATCTTCTGCCACGCAGGTATATGCCTGGTAAGTTCCGTCCTGAGATTTCCAGGATTGAGTGGCTGAGTAAGGGGGAAAAACGTCAGTGAAAAAATAACTAAAAGCAATACACACACACACATGTAAGGAGCCGATCTAGATCGAAGGCAAACATGAAAATAGAATCCCTGGAGGTAAGACGAAAAGATATGAGGGAAAAACTTACAACACTGACCACCCCCTCTGCACCATACCTTCTCTGAAATTCGAGAGCTTGCAAAATGTTCCCCCCTTTACTAATCGAATACTTCGTGGTCGGCCCAGCATTCTTCTTATAGTCCAAATTCTGCATATCCACCCCTCCCTTTGGCGCAGCTACATCTGCCAACGAACTCGACACCCACACCACCCTTACACTCTCCGCAGGTTCCTTCTTCGCCGTCACAATCAGCAGCGGAGTAAGCAGCTTAGTGAAAAGAAACGGGGCAACGCAGTTAGTTCCGAGCTGTTGTTCGTAACCTTGTTTTGTTGTTGAGCCTTGCGGGGTCATCATGACGCCTGCGTTGTTGATGAGGACGTCTAGACGGGATTCCTGGGCGAGGAACTTTTCAACAGAGGGTTTTATGCCTTCGAGGTCGTTGAGGTCGAGGTGGACATGGCTTAGTTTGCCTTTGGAGGATGGGTGTTGCTCTTTGATCCACTCGAGCGCTGCTGTTGTTTTGTCCAATGAGCGCGCGGCGGCGTATATGGTATCATTGCGCGAGTAGAGGAGGCGCGCCAGTTCTTTGCCTACGCCAGTGGAGGCGCCGGTCACGAGGAAGACCTTGTCTTTGAGGTCGGGCAGCGAGTCTTCAGTGAAGGTAGGTGCTGGGGGGAACACCTGGCTTAATTGGTTACCCAATTTGACTCGAAGTTTCCTGGACGGATCGTATATTGATGGTTAAGCTTGTGAGATGATGTTGATGGCCTTGAGAATGTACTTAAATACCATATCCCCTGATTTTCGGAAGGTCCGGCTCTTCTCGTCCGCTAGAAACGGCCCATTACAAAAAAGTTGTCAGGTATCACCTCAGTTGGCGAATCCAATAAAGATAATTAATCTTAGATGACCGACTACATTTGCCGACCTTCATGGCATGTAGTTAGTTTCCTCAGAGAACGTTATGGTAGGGGATCGAGCGTAAAGTGGGCCCATTAGCGTGACTGGAGAGCCTAGCTTTGACCGGCGGAGAAGGAGATGTGGAGGTGCAAGGATACCACCAGGGTGCTGTCCGGTCATCTGCCTGGGAGCTAAACGCATAGGTCTGTTTTTTTTGGGAAAGCTTGAAATGTGGAGTATCGAAGTCGGATCTGGAATGAACCACATCGTTTATATACAAGCTGGAAGTAGAGTCAACACTCGATACAATCACAAAGCCGAGAATCAGCAGTGGTAAGGCAGCAATTTCGAGATGACTGCAACTCAGTTGGAAGTGCTAGAGGATACTTTGATGGTTTCCGGACATGGTAAACATTGGATATATCTTGTTTGTATCTCTTCTACACATACTGCCTGAACATAATTCACTCTTGGACCCAGGGCCTATTTCTTGCTGGTCTTTCCCATAGCAAGCAGCGCATCCTGGTCACTGATACCAGCCAGTTGTCCTTGTTGCGCACGCTTGACCGTAAGCGCAGCAATGAGCGCAGCACCAACACCGGAACCGTCCTCGGCAGGTAACACCTCAATAGGATCGTTCTTGCCTTTTCCATACTTGGCTGGCCAGTCCATGATTTCCTTCAGTGCCTGAGCCTGACGGATCTTGAAGTGAGGGTACTTGCTGAATACGGAACCGTCAGCGCCAACATGCACCTCGCTCCATTTCTTGTGCTTGCAGATAGCGGAGACACCGCAGGCAGTCAGACGAGCAGCGCGGGTACCAATCAGCTCAGCAAGTCGGCGGATTAGCTCGAGTTCAGGCTTAGTGCAGGTGATACCAAGCGTCTCCTGAAACAGATCGGCCGTATCTTGCAAATTCTCGAAGCGGTCTTCTTCGATTTGGGAGAGGAAACCAGCATCAAGAGAGTAAGGCTTGTCGAGTTTGCTGGCATTCTGGCCTTCGAACATGGAGCATTCTGAACCCTTGTGAAGATCCAAGAGGACTAGACGGAAGATCTCGCCAAGGTACAAACCTGCAACCATCTTTTCAAAAGTCTGTTGACCCGGCCGAGGCGACTCCTTGTCAATTATAACGTCGTATTTTGTCCGTGGCAGAACTTGGTGTTCGTTGTCAAAGGCGCCCCATTCGCAGTTGATAGCCATTGGCAGTTTTGGGTCCAGGTTCATGTGCTTCAGCTTGGGAATAGCACCACACTCCTCCATGTAGGCAGCGTTGCACCCCGTACCGAAGATGCAACCAATCTTGATGCTGGTATCAGTATATGCTGAGGCAATCATGGTGCCAGTGGTGTCGTTGACCAGTGCCGCGAGCTTGATAGGCACGCCGCGTTCCTCCAGAGCTGCCTTGAATCCAGGCACAACGTCTACACCCTCCATGCCTTGTACGTCGAATCCCTTGGTCCATCGCTGTAGGACACCGTGGTCAATAGCATCTTGGGAGACAGGGTACGAGAAGGTGAAACCGAGGGGCAGATCGGCGAGCTGCTCGCCCTCGTGGTGGTACTCGATGAATTGCTGGAGGCAGTCGGCAACGTAGCCCCATAGCTCATCAGCAGTTCCAGTCTTCAGCTCCTCAGGCATACGGTACTTTGATTGTATAATCTCAAACTCTCCCTTCTCTTCCGTCAGGGTAACCTCACAAACACGTAGGTTCGTACCGCCCATGTCAAGCGCAAGGTATTTTCCGGTCTCGTTGCCATCGGGAAAGGCCATGCACCAGGTCGGAATCATAGGCTATCTGTGTCAGTGTTCTTCTGCCAGCGCTGCGAGTGAGCTGCAACTCACAATGCTTCCGCCTTGCTCTGATAGTCCCTTCTCGAGCTCTTTAACAAAGTGATCCGAGATGTGCTTGAGCTTTTCCGTGGAGACAACAAAGTGCTCCTCCAGCTTCTCAATCTGCTCCTTCAGATCCCGGGGCATGTCCGCCATGGAGCCTAGCACAATTGTCATTCCCTCAGTCTTTGTGGTAGCAGGCTTGGAACATACCCTTGCGGGAAGGGGGTTTCTTTGCGCCTAGCAACACCATGATTGCAACTGTGAGAGTGAATTAGGTATGACCGGTTTTATCGTAATTTATCGTAATAGGCGTTGTGTGTCAAGACAAAAGTTGAGGCTGATAGGTGGGGAGCTTCAGTTGCTTGTCAGTGTCGGTACAATGACGATATGCCTATGGAGATGCTAAGACTGAAGGGAACCGCTCGGCCGTCATGTTCCGCGGACAATCCCACTTTTTGTAGACGAGATTTGCTTTCTCCACCAGCCCAGGTTGCTTTTGGAAGTAGTATGGGGAGCTCAGCTTACCGAGACTGTCTTATCATGCACCGTTCACAGTCAAGTCCGCCAATGGCTTGTAAGGATTATTCAACAAGCGTTCAAGCTCAATCGGGGTTGATGGGGACAGAAGCAGAAGAAAGTGTAGGGTGCAATTGGAGGAAGCGAAATCGGGGAGGGAGGAGGGAGGATGGATACGCTCGAAAGCCATGTTGAGCCCCGCCATCCCACGTAACATGGCTGGACACGCCTCGGAGCTTGGAGTGCCGCCATGGACCCCGCCACCCTGTCCACCGCCTTCGCTCAATCATCCTTGGCTTCGAACTCGATGCTTTTGCTTCGTACAACACCTCACCGCAACACATTTGCGTGCTTCTCAACCCGAGAAAGCTCTGTGCATTCGGCATCACACACAAGGAATCGCTTGTTTTTGAATCGTTATTTAAACATGAAAAGCTAATGTCTAGATACCCAGACACTAGCATAAAAAACCTCATTGTGTTCCTGCACGGGGATCATAACGCCAAGACCCAGGCTTTACGCCATGCCCAATACCAATACCCTTGCCCGTCATCATGTGCACGCTGCTCTCAGGACACCTTCTGCAAGTGTCCGGGCAGCAACTGTCGAGGGCCACCTGAACTAATAGTACTCTGCCTTCTGCTTCCCGCTCCACTGTCAAGTCCAGCACTCAGCGGTGCCCCAAAGCCCGCGCTCTGTGGAAAATGTTCGTTGGTTGCGCTCAGAGGTGCGCCCATCATACCCAGTCCCATCCCTCGTCCGGTACTCGCGTTGTCTCCTCCTGAGAACATGGAACCTCCTCCACCAGGCGGCGCTCCAAGTGCAGAACGAATCATGCCCTTCATCCGTATATATTGGTATTTCGATCGTTGAGATGTGTGAGTATACGTTGCCATGGGACGCGGTCGGTGTCGACCCAGGGCGGCCATAATCGAATCTTTCTCTTCGTCCGAGTCAACAGCGCCCGAGGGCTCGAGATCTTCGGGAAGAGGAGCGTTTGCGTCGATGAGTGATCCTGAAGCAAGGTTAGCGTGTGCTCCTCTCGACACTGGTTGTTAAATGGCATACTTTGTATCTTGGCCTGGTTCTTCTTTTGGTACTGCGCCAACAGCATATCGTACGGCAGACTACGTCCCGGGACAGCCCTCTTGAGACCCATGGAATGGCTCTTGCAAGTCAAACTCCTGGCGCAGTATCCACCGTTTGGTAGAGATACACCACATTGCCTCTCGACGTCGACTGGCCCTTTGGGTTTGGCACCCTTTTGCTTGGGTTCGTCCTTCTTCTTCTTCTTTGCATTGGGCGCCTTCTCTGCATCCCCATCAAGCTTCCGCTTCTTGCCCTTCTTTGCGCCGTCCCCATCCATGGAAGCGCCTTTGATGGCCGACTTGCGCGACTTACCACCTTCGTCGTCTTCGCCTTTCTCCTTTCTGAGCGCAGCATCTTTGGCCTCCTTGGCTTCTTTCTTCTTCTTAAGCTTCTCTTGCTTCTTGTGGAGACACTCGCGGATATGTGTTGCTGACGATGCGCGGAGCACTGGCCGACGACAGTGCTTGCATTGTACCGTATCTACTTTGTCATCTAACGGGCGGCCGCTGGGGAAGCCAGAGATTGTCTTTTCGTCGAGAGCGTTGATCACAGGCGAAGTCGTCGACGATGCGGGGGCTTTGTTCTCAATATCTAACATTACATTAGCATAGGATAGACTATATGCATGCACATGGTGCGCTGCACACAGAGTTTGGCATACTTGTTGCATCGCTTTCCTTCCAGTTGCCCGGTAGCGATGGTTTAGGCACCGGCTTCTTGATCCTCAGCTTGATCCTCGACTTTTCCGACCTTACGACGCCTTTGACCAGACTCTTGTCTAGCAGGCCTGTGGCTCCCTCCGAATTTGTAGGAGTTTCTATAGCGCATTAGTGCCAACGCGCGTGTGGGGTGTGGACACTGCGGCGTGAGCTCACCCTTTCGCGCCCCATTCACGGCCATAATTACGGCTGCTTAATATCGGCGGAGCCCTTTACTGGGCTTCTGAGAGGTTCCCAAGATCGCTCGGAACGTGATATCAATATTGCCGATGCCCGGTTGCTTGCAAGGAATGAATCCAGATGGGTATAGACGCGCGTGTTGTTGAAAGCCTCGGATCGGTTGTCGCCCGGCGATGACGCGCTAGTCCAAACCGGTCGATACATCACATGCGCGCGACATAGTTGCACTCTAAGATCAATCACTAAACAGCCTTCAGCATAACACCGAGTATTGCACACATGGTTGAAAAGTGAATGGTTCTCTTTCTCTCACAAAAATATATTGTTTGGTCGCTTGTTTCAGTGATAAAACACCATACAGCTGCATGTAGTACTGTCAAGTCAAGACAGAATGCGCAGTTCCAAGATAACCACCCAATGCATACCATGGCATACCCAGTGAATCGAGGCCGAAACTTCCAGTGGACCACTCCAGCGCCATGCCATATCCTGCTAAACGCCTTGAAATGCATGTACCGTACTCTGAGCGCCATTTCTCTTGGTATCAACGCTCCGAAATTCGCCAAAATATGCTGTTTCGTCATTCGTAAATATACGCAGGTATTTCAACCTTCCAGTGTGGCGCTTTCGAGCTTGATCGTGATGAAAGACTTGCAAGAATATGTAGATCTTGCCGCTATGGTTTTGCAGCAAGTTCACGGGTTGTTTTCACCATGTTCAACCTCTTGCATATGCTTGTTGCACCTAGACATTAGCGTCCACGGCCCTTGGCCTTCGCCTTTGCAGTTTTTGCCTTGCCCTTCTTAGGTGGCTCGTACTCCTCGAAGTGGTTGTAACCAAACTCATCGCGCATGATGCTGTTGGTCCAGTGAAGACAACGATCCTTGGGAGCCTCGTCGGCTTGAGTCTTGTTTCGCGTCGACACCCGGGGCCTGTTCTCGTCCTCTTCTTCTTCCTCCTCGGGCTTGTTGGATTCTTGTAGATGTTGCTGCATCTTCAGCATGTACTCTGCAATGCGATCACGGAAGGCCTGCAGCTCTTTACGCAGCGCACGCTCCCGTAATCCGCGCTCATCCAGCCAGGCCAACAGCTTGTCAATGTCTTCGGGGTCATCGTAATATCCCCACTCAGTAGCCGTTGAGAGATGCGTAGAACCTTCCTCGCGCTCTTTGCGCTGAGGGACAGTGTAACCGAAACGCTCCATGTCTTGAGTAAGGGCAGGTTCCTCCAGATTCGGACCAAGTTCATATTCGCTAGGACCCTGTACCCAGATTCGCCCATTGGCGTAGCCATACTCAGCAGTAGAACTGTTCGGAACACCACCAAAAGGCATGCCGTTGTGTTCAAACCAGTAATACTTGTTGAGGAATCGATCCTTGCCGAGAATCTTGCTGCGGTGCACCAAAGTCTCACGGAGATCATCGTCAAGTTCGTTGATGTTGGCCTCGCAGTCCTTGAGCTCATCCTTCTTTCTCTCAATAGCCGATAAAAGCTTTTCCCATTCCTTTTGCTTCTTGTTCTTTTCGGCATCGGCCTTTGCCTTCTTGACCTTCTCTTTCCGGGCATCTTCGGCGGCAGCCTTGCGCTTGTTCTTGTTTGATGGACGAGTTCTTGTTTTGGAAGCAGTGGTATCATCTTCACCGTTGGTTTCGGCAGCAACCACATCTTTGGTGTCCTCGTTAGTACTGACCATGGATACGTCTGCTTCTTCGCTCGCCTTGGCGTCAGTAGGCGATGCGGGAGTGTTATCGGGCAGATGGATCTTTCGCTCCAAGTCCAACTTGCACAGCTCATCGGCCAACTCCTTCCTCTTGCGCTGATACTCAATCTTCTCCTTCCGCAAACGAGTCATCTCCTGAGCGGCGGCAGTGAGTTGATCTCGGAAGTTCTCGGTGCCAACAGTCAAGCTGAGAATCATCTCAAGTGCCGAGATGCGGAGATTAACGTCCAGGTTGTTGTAATTCTCGGCAATGGTGAGGGTAGTGGGTTCCTCCTCCTCTGACGGGATCAATTGCGCAAGAATCTCATCACAAGCCTCCTTCCTAGCAGGATCAAAGGAAAGACGATGGAGTAAGGCTACGATAATGGACTGCCACCCGCCCTCAGTGAAGTTGCGCACCTTGCACTGCTCGATCCAGTCAAACTCTGCAATAAATTCTGCAGCCTTATGAATCTCCTTCGGTGGTTCGGGTGTGGGCGTACGTTGTTTTGCAAGTAGCTGTGCGGCACCCGACTTCCTCAAGCTGCTGCGGGTTGTCCTAACTAGTGGCTCAGGCTCAGGAGTCGGGGTTGACTCGCTGCTGGACTCCTCATCCGACGAGTCGTCATCCATGTTTGGCAAGGAACTCTGAATTTTGCCGGACTCGTCGATGATTTGCTTCAATATAGCACAGTGCATCTCAACAAACAGTTCACACTCAACCGTTTCGTGCGAAAAGCGCATGGCATCAACGAAGTCGTCGAACGTGAAAGAGTCGAGCATGTAGACCGTGTCATGGACATTGAGCGTTTCCCAGATGCATAGCAGCCGGCCAATGCTTTTCATCAGAATACCCGTCTTCTTTTCCTCAGGGGGAGGCTCGACTCCATCGGGTACATCATCAGAGAAGAACTTCAAGGGTGGCCTATTTACTTGAAGACGGGGATGCTTAATTTCGAGATCTTCGCATGGGTATTTGATATATTCGACAGGGCGAGCTGGTGGAGGTGCTTGTTGCGGCTGTGCAACGCTCGAGGGCCTGGGCGCCTGTTGATGAGGAAATGTGGTTTGAAATGGAAAGTTGATTGGATGACCATTTCCCTGTGGAGGTATCTGCATCAGATGGGGAGTTAGATGCGCCGGGAGATTGGATAATACCTGATGTGGCTGTCCAAAGGTCTGGATAGGCTGTGGTCCGCTGTTGTACATCGGCGGCGCATTGAACAAGTACTGCGGTGGAGGGCCATTCAGAGCCACGAAAGGATGGGGCAGATTTTGTTGGGGGTAGGGAGGTGTATTTGTAGAGAAGTTGACGAATGTGGGCTGGCCTGGTCCAGGAGGAAGAGGTGGCCTTTGACCATTCATGTGCGGACTATGACCGTTTACTACGTGCGGTGGGTACGGCTGTTGAACCGCCTGGGTGGCGCCGTTAGGTATGCCATGAGTTGCCTTTCTAGCAGCGATTATAGCCTCCCGTGTCTTGTTATCGGGGATCTTGGTTGGAATATCATAGCGCTTTGCAAAACTGTCTTTGACCATCCATGGGGCTTTGAGCCAGTCCTCACGTTTGAGGGCATTACGAAGAAAGGCCTTTAGAATAAGCTTTGAGAAAGTTTTCTTGTTTCGGTGGAGGTCTGAAGCTTTGTACTTTGTCACGTTTTCCCCAGTGTCTTCCATGGTGATTACGTAAGTGTACGTTCGGATGTTGTCGTCCATCGATTGGCCAGTGAACATACTGTGCATTCGACTGTTATCCGTGATCTGAGTGATTGTACCGAATCGACGTGGATTGTCTCCCTCGATAGATACACGGTCATGCAGCATGAAGTGCTCCTTGAAATGCTACAAAGATGAATTAGTATCACAGTTTCCGTGGCTTGTTCGGAGATGCAAGCAGCTTACATCGTAAACGTCATTTACTTCAAGATGTGTTAGCAAAATACTAGTTGCAAATATGGAGTCTGAACCTACCTAGGTCGTCTATGCGCTCGTGATCCTGAAACTGAACATAGTGAAGAACAGGAGACTTCAAGCTATCAGGGAAGATGCTATTGATCTCTTTGGAAGCTTCCGTCTGCACGGATGTTACCTCCTCGTCGGCCTTGACGAGTATTGACGTGGAGCCTACCTCGCTCTCTTGGGCCTCGAAATAAGTGTAACCAGAATGCCCAGTGGCCTGGCATGTGAAGCTTCGCTACGATCCGATTAGCCGTTTTAAGCCCAATTGTTCAAACTATGGTTCTCTTGCCTGTTGGTAGAAGTCCAGCCTAGATTGTGTTAGTAACGTCCTTGTGCCTGACGTCATTTCCATGAATCTCTTACCGCTCGAGATAGCGCTCATAGTCGACAAAAACCTCCCCAGTCTGCTCGATATGCCACACCTAACCAACAATCTTAGTATGTATGCCCTTCGGCTTCATCCAGTTATGTGACGCACTTCGGCATTATCGTCGAGATTCTTGGGCCGGGGTTCAAGCTTGACGGGTTTGCGCTTGAAGAGAACCTAAACAATTCTCAGCAGATGTTTGTATGTATGCTGCGATCCAGTATGTACCATCTTGAAGTGAGCACCAGCTCATGTAGGGCCCTCGGCCTCTAGTGTACCGCGTCGCAAACTTCGGAAGCGTCGCGATGGTCGGAGCGCGTAGGTTGTGCTTTGCGGGGTACAATGTACAAAGAAGCGGAAGCAATGGCCCCTCCGCGAGCGACTGTGCGACTCTGTGCTTTTCACGCGTCAGAAAACGACGTCCACAAATTGCTGTCGCACTCTTCGGTGGTCCGAAAAGCGTTCCGAGACGCGTCTTCCAGTTCCGAAAGCGCGTCTGAGAGGTTCGAAGCTGCCGGCAAGAGGTTGGGGCGCGGTTGTTGGTCAGGCAGGCGAGAGGGTGGACAGCAGCAGTCGGAGGGCAGTCAATGGGAACAAAAGTGAGTGGAAGGTAGTAGGAGAAGCCCATAGTCCCTTGGCGCGAGGTGCCATACTAGATGCGGTAAGGACCGTCTTCGCACCCTACCACCTACGCCCCGAAGCTACGCACCCCACCACCATCACGATATCGACGTATTTGGACTCGTTCTCGTCGTAAAAACGAGGACAATCAGGCTGCAGCATGTATGCATCGGTTTGGCATGGCATGTCAAAGAATTTCTCATTATCAAGTGACAGTGAAGGCCGGCCATGGAGATGCTCCATGCCGCGAGCCACCTTGAGCAAACCCTTGGACAGGCTGACCCACTTGCTGGGACACGCCATCCTTATACCCGCTTCTAGTCACACACGGCCTTGCTGAACCACGTACAACCAAAGAGCCGTATATTCTGAAAGACAGCGCAGTATCAAAATGACTTGACAGGATACCCTACCCTACTTTGCCCTTGATGTCTACGTTTGTCTCCTTCGACTCACCAAGTATGATATTTGAAGCTGCTGAGCGCTCAGAATGTCGGAGTGAACCTCTCCCGGAAGCCAAACCTCCAAACACCTTGTTTCCTGCAGGTTTATCTGACTTGATGTAGTGTATGTTGGAATGAAAACGAGCTGACATGTCGCCCAGACGAGGTTACTTGAACGATGTTGGTGACAGGCACAGATAATGGACGGCAAAGAGTATGGTTAACAATATAGATTTAGCCAATATGTATTTCGGCTTACAAGTCAAAGTATACTACCAAGAAGCCAACCCAACTACCCACTACACCGATAGCAGAGTAAGAGCTCGTGAACATGAGCGGCAGGAACTCATAACGGGACCCAAATACAATGCCGTGGACAAGTGAGCAATACGCAATCAAAGGTATCGAAAGCGTTATGTAGAGCAAAGAGAACCGATCGAGCAGAAAGATGCGAGGTTTGGGTGACCTAACAGGTTAGCGTATACTTGGACAAAGACCAGAGGTTGCCTACGCTGGAGCTAGCCGGTCAAAGGCAATCAGAAACAAGACAAGCCAGAAAATGGTATAAACCGTCTTGATAGGAAACTCGGCTGCAGTAAACAGTAGCGGGAACAACGACACGTGACCAGCAACAGCCAAGGGCCGGAAAGCCCCGTAATACCTGCGATCTTGGAGCGCTATCAGACTGAAGGGAATAATGACAAGCAGAATCGCCTTTTCGTGGACGTGCCAGCCGAAGAGAAACGATGCGTAGCCACAGAGCGTGACGGCGCTGACAAAGGCTTCCCAGGTAGGCTTGAAGAGGAGTCGGAGAAGAACAGGCTAAAAGATGTTAGTTGAGTCGTCTTTGTGAAGTGGCAGGGTGCATACTATCTGCGCTCCGAGTGTAAGGAGGAAGCAAGTCAATGGAACTATGTCGGGAAGCACAGCAAAGGAGGTGTCTCCAACTAGACCTCGCGTTACGCTATTCACTGCCTCTTGATCAACATGCAATCCGAGCCGTGGTGCCACTGTCCGCGTTAGTGTTGTCGAGTAAAAGAAGGAGGTTGTTTTTACAGTAGATCAGCACCCGGTCCGTAAAGGAATATATTGCCCAAACGTTTGGCGCCCAGTATGCGTGACACAGTCCGCGGGAGAAGGGAAACAGGCGACTGACTACTTGCCCCAACTGACCCCATAGTGCGAATGGACCAAAGGCTGCTGCGAATACCGTAATGATGCTGACTCCTAGTTTGGTACAGTTGAAGAACTGAATATTGAAATAGGGAAATGACGAGCGATTACCCAGACAATAAACACGTAGGAGATAGACAAAATAGGCAGGCGCGAGATACAGATAGATGTGCTTGAAGCACAGGAGGGCAGCAAAGAGAAGGCCAGACAGCAGAAGCGTAGAGCTGTTGCGTGCCAGGACCATTGACAATACCAGGATTCCGTAGAGAAAGCCATTATACTGGAAATGGATGTGGTCGATAATTAGCAGTCCCGGGGACAAGAGAACTGAGAGAGCAGCAGCATGAGCTGTGACTTTGGACTTGGACGTCTTCACATAGCTGAAACGGACTTAGCATGGTGTGTATGTCACGTAGGGTGGGATGGTTGTACAGATGCAAAGCGTAGACCAGAACCAGTTCAGTGAGGATGACAGTAGTGCGCTGAAAGTAGATGGTCTGCCAGCTGTCATAGCCCAGGTCTTTCACGTTAAGCAAGCCAGCGTCAACATATGCGGCGGCTTGAGACAAAAGCCACTCAAAGTAGGCGAAAAAGGGCGGATAATCAAGGGTCCATTCTGAAGTTTTCTGTTTGTGCGGTTAGAGGATGATGACGAGGCGATGGATGCTATTGGACATGGCAGTCTGACTTCATAGTACCACTCTTTGATGGGCAGGGAGTGGGTTAGAGCTAGCCAATTGCGGTGGACCTCAAAGTCGGTCGACTTGCTGCCGAAAAAAAGGTCAGCATGGAGAGGGTTGAGGCGTTGGGCGTGTGGTGCGGCAGACGTACTATGCAGGAAACAGTAGCACCTTGAGCGCCGTGGCCACGACGGCGCACTGGGCAAGTGACGGATACAGCTCTGCCATGGCGAGACTGACAGCAGGTGAAGGCACAATGGGCAGAAAGCACAGATTAAGTTGAGGATCGTAGTCAGAGTCACGTGCTCGCTTACGGGCGAACCCCGGTGGTTGTAAGTAGTGCTTGGTAGTCAGTAGTAGCAAGCAGTAGCAAGCATACCAAGACAGCAGCAGCAGGGCAAGTGCCTGTGTTTGGAATCACACCCACGCACGCGGCTGGCGCGACGAGAGCAAACGGGCGAAGAAGCAAAAGCGGATTCGAGAACAATGCAAACGTGAACGGGCGACAGGGGAGAGTGGCTGGCAGGCGGCGCTGACAGTTTCGCATAATGGTGTCTGACGTTTGACACACGGCATAGGCTCCGCTCCGTCTTTGTTCCCCTGGGTGCAAATGCTCCACGTGAGCGGTTTCCTGCCTCGCACACCTGTTCGTTCCCCCCCCCCCCCCGGGACTAGGGGGAGGGGGTTTGTCTAATGCTAAGTACGCTGGAGACTGGAGCCGCAATTTGATCTGGACCCGCTGACGCTGGCGGTGGGTAAGTAGCATGGCAGGGCAGGGCATGACATGGCATGGCATGGCATAGCACGGCAAAGCAGCACTATAGTACTATGATTGTGGCGCGCACCCACGATGCAGCGGCACTGCACCATGTGGAGTGTGGTGTATCTAAGTAAGTAGGTACTTGGATACTAAGTACCGTTACTACTGTACTTGGAGCATGTATCAGCGTGGCCCGTCTAGTCAGGGACCAGAGCTGCACGTCTGCAATTACCCGCTGGCCGCAGCTGCTCGAGGCAAAAACGCTCCGAGCAAGAGACACGGTACACGGCACCCTCGCCCCGTCCAGCACCAGCACCTACTGGCAAACTGGCGGACTGGCACTGAACTGACATTGACACCGACACATTCACTAAACACTGGCACACACACACCCACACCCACACCCACACACCCCACGGCAGGGCGGCGCCTGGTGTCGAGGGTAGCATTGTCCGATTCAGTGGCGGGCCTGCGCGTTTAAAATAAGCAGAGCGCTAGCCGTCCGCTTTTGGCGGCCTCATTTGCGCCTGCCTCCTAATGGACCCTGCTAGTGAGCATTTCTCACCGACCTCCTCCTGCTCTCTCCTCCCCACCGTGTCAGGTCGCATCCCTCTTCTTCGATCCCTTCATTCATTACCTCCTCTTCTCCCCCGCATCGACGCTTCTACGCTCTTGCACAAGGCGCGCTTCTTTGCCCTTCCTTCTTGTCCTTGTCCCATCGTTTGGTGCACGTATCAACACAAGCCACGCGGGTTTCTTCTTCGCCAGCTCTCGGCCACAGCATTTAATTGCCTTTCACCCCCCGCCGCTGCCATTGGCCTTTCATCCTTACCTTGACCGTGTCGCCTCGCTCGCCCGCCGCCGCGAACCTGTGCCTGTGCACTCGGCATTCCTGCAATCCATCCAGTCTTTGCCTGGTTTGGTCGACAGCACTCGCCGCCATTGTGCCCTCCCCAGTGCGTCTCCTCACCTCCTTTCGCTTCTGCGCCATGTCAGACTAACCTCGCTTCCCAGATCGCTTCTTACTCATTGTAATACAGCATCATACTTTGCACGCCTAGCGACCATCCTGCAACCGGTTGCAACTTCCCCTTCTGCCATACATATTTCGTCGTCCGGTCCAACGAGTCCCGGGCGCAGTAATACACCTTCACCACGGCGGTTCTATCTCAAAACCCGCGGGACAGCTTCAGCCTGCCCCCGCACCTTCTCGATATGCAGCAACACGACGGTGCCCCTACCGCGCCCAGCGGTCCCCGTCTTCAGACTGGTTTCCCCAGGCAGGTCAATGGAGGCCATCACGGCTTTTCCCATGGTGCCTTTGCTACCAACCAGCCCGGCTACGGTGACAGGCACCCGGAGAGGGCCAACAACATGTCCATCAACACCGGCAGACTTGCCCCGGGCAACCAGAATGGCGCTGATTTGCAGACTCCTGGAACCGGTTTCGACATGAACTTCACTCCTCTGCTTCCTTCGCAGTTGCTTCTCGGCAGCCCTTTCCAGCCCGGCTCTCCCTCTGCTTTTGCGTCCCCGCAATTCCAGAATTTTGCCCAGTTTGCGAGCCAGAACCAATCGCAGCAGCAGAATCACCAGTCTAACCACGTCGGTAGCCCTCTGCAGCAGCCTCTGTCGCCCCAGCTGTACCAAAACATGGTCTCTCCTACAAGCGGCTTTTTCGGTGGCCCACAGTCTCCCACAGGAGGCTTTTCTGGTTTTGGCGCGCAGGGCCTTGGTGGCCTCGGCTCCTCCATGCCAATTGCCCCTGGCCTAGTCTCTGGAACCAGCAGGACCGTCTACTTGGGCAATATTCCGCCAGAGACATCTGCGGAGGAAATTTTGGGTCATGTCAGAAGTGGCCAGATCGAGTCTGTCAGGCTTCTTCCTGATAAGAACTGTGCCTTCATCTCGTTCTTGGATAGTAGCTCTGCTACGCACTTTCACTCTGATGCCATCTTGAAAAAGCTCTCCATCAGGGGTCAGGACATCAAGATCGGGTGGGGAAAGCCTTCGCAGGTACCCACATCTGTGGCCTTGGCAGTACAGCAGTCCGGCGCGTCTCGTAACGTCTACTTGGGTAACCTACCAGAGGACGTTACCGAGGACGAGCTCCGTGAGGATCTCAGCAAGTTCGGACCCATTGACACTGTCAAGATTGTCCGAGAAAAGGCCATTGGTTTCGTTCACTTCTTGTCGATCGGTAATGCCATCAAGGCTGTTTCCCAGCTTCCCCAGGAGCCCAAGTGGCAGGCTCCTAGGCGTGTATACTATGGCAAGGACCGCTGCGCATATGTTTCCAAGACGCAGCAGCAGAACGCTGCTCAGTACTTGGGCATTGCACCCGGATATGCACACGTTTTGAACGGCGCGGACCGTGATATGATTTCCAACGCCCTCGCTCAGCAGTCCGTAGCTGCGGCTGCAGTAGCAACCTCGGCTGGTGGTGTGAACAACCTGGGTAACCGAACTGTCTACCTAGGCAATATCCACCCAGAGACCACCATCGAAGAGATTTGCAACGTTGTGCGCGGCGGCCTTCTTCACCACATCAGGTACATTCCCGACAAGCACATTTGCTTTGTTACATTCATCGATCCCACTTCTGCAGCGTCCTTTTACGCTCTCAGCAACCTACAAGGTTTAATGATCCACAACCGCCGTCTGAAGATTGGATGGGGCAAGCACTCTGGCGCTCTTCCTCCTGCCATCGCCCTTGCCGTCAGCGGCGGTGCTTCCCGCAATGTGTACGTTGGTAACCTCGACGAGTCTTGGACTGAAGACCGTCTGAGGCAAGATTTCTCTGAGTACGGCGAGATTGAGTTGGTCAACACCCTGCGCGAGAAGAGCTGTGCCTTTGTCAACTTCACCAACATTGCCAACGCCATCAAGGCTATTGAGGCCATCCGAGGCCGCGAGGAGTACAAGCGGTTCAAGGTCAACTTCGGCAAGGACCGATGTGGTAACCCTCCCCGCCAGATGACCAACCAGCAATCACAGTCTCAGCAAGCCGGCAGTGATGGTCTCCAGTCGCCTTCACCCATCAACGGTCTGCACCCCAACCGTGCTGGTGCGTCGGTCTCGCCCACTGGCTCTGGCGCTCCTGGCTCTGGTCAGAGCACCAATGGACAATTTCCCTCTGTTCAAGCCCCTGCTTCAGGCAATATTCTGAACGCGAGCAGCAACAACAACCCGTTGATGATGTATCTCCAGGCCCAGCAGCAACAGGCTCAACAGCAACAGGTAGAGGCCAACATGCAACAACAGCAGAACCAGCAACAACAGCAACAGCAGCAGTCGTTCCAGTCGCCCCAAGCTGCCTTCTATGGTGCTGACTTGAACACACCCCAGCCTCACCACTCGCACAGCTCTCACCAGAGTACCTCAAGCTTTAGCCTGATCAACGGTACATCTGCTGGTGGCTCTGGAACTACCACTGTTGGCGGTCTTCTTGCGCCCTCGAACCTCAATTCTCGTGGTCAGCACTCCCGTGCTGTGAGCCTTCCCGCCTTCACCCAAGGGCCTTTCAACCACTCTATGCCACAGACTCAAGCTCCTCAACAAGGATCATTTGGTAGTCTGAGTTCGGGCATTGGTGGGTTTGGCAGCGGCAATGGTGGCTACGGCCTTGCGATTCAAGGTGATGGTGGCTTGCCTGGATGGGCTGAAGAGGAGGTTGGTGCGCAGTAAGCGCTCATGGCCATTTTGGATACTCGCCAATGTCATGTTCACATTAGCGATATCCGATTCAAATCTACGACGTCAACCTGTTGGTTATTACTCACCACTTACCTCACTTCTCCTTTCTTTCTTTCTTTTTGCAAATCTTTTTTGAACCTAGGGTACTCGCGGAAAGGGCGTCGCTCTATTGATCTATCCTAGATCTGACTCTTCAACTATGTGTTGTAATTTGAACATGCGCGTTCTTTGCCTTAATACTTGACCTTACTACCTTCGCTTTCTCTTTCTTTTCTTCTTCTTTTTTGATTCTTTCACACTTCTTCTTTTTCATGGCTTGACATGTTTTTGTTCATGTTTCTAGTTTAGATACCTGTAGGGATACCTAGGGACAAATAGGTGTAGGGGCATGAGACTAGCACCGGGTCGACATGAGTGTCTAGGCAGGAGTTCGCCAGTGATGTTGGCAATTGAATTTTGTAAAAGCTCAAGTGTGTGTAATGTTGCTGTTTAATTAGTGATGAATGCTGAATAAATGTGCAAATTCCTTTTCTTTTCACATGAACTAAGCACGGTTTTACTCAAAAACAGATCATCAGCATTACCTAGATAGGGCATTTGTGCATTGAGATACCATGCTAGACTCCCGTTGCGTACATGCTTTCTTGATTAGAATATGTGCGTGTCTCTAAGCTAGTCTTTGACGATTTTTACTGAGTAACCGGTTGCTGGGATATAGTCTACGCAGCATGCGATTGTGGAACGTTTCGCATAACCACACATGTAAAAGCGAGACATTGAATGCTGCTCTATCCTGTCTGAAGAACACCCCTCCAAAAAGAAGAAGACAAAAGAGCGGCCGTGTGAAACCTCAGCCCCGGATTCTCAATGCATCACACCACATATGCACCGCCTGTTCGCGCTGCTGCTCCCTCTTCACCTCAACCCTGGGCGCCATCATGAACTCCTTAACTTCCGAGCGACCCAGATCCTTCCCGTCCTTGATACGATTCCAGCACTCGCGAACAACCGCCTGCGCATATTCAAAATCAATGTCGTTCTGCTCGCCCGCATCCAACGGTGCACCATTCTCCACTGCTGAGTACGCTGCGTCGGGTCCCTCATCTCCGTCTTCTGCGCCGACAACGGTGGTGATGCAGAGAACTATGCCAGGAGAGAGCATTGTACCTGACTGTGGCCCCTCGCGTGTGGCGCGCAGTTCGCCGAGCTGGATGGTGCAGAGGCCCGCGGTGTAAGAGGTCCCATCGCGCACGGAGAGTACATGGCGCTGTGCCCACAGCGCGGAAGACTGGCTCCTTAGCATCGAGGCGTGCGCGTCTTGCTGGCGCAGCGGTATCGAAGCGGTAGTCGCCGTTTGCGCGGCTGGCTGCGCATAGACATATGTTCTGTTTGGGGCGAGGGTGGAGAGGTGCAGCATGTGCTGGTACGAATGTGGGTATGGCGCTGGTTTACCGTCTGCACCCACGGGCGGCTGGTAGCCTGGGGGGATCACGTCGCGGAATGCGCGGTAGGAGAGCGACCATGTTGGTTGGCGGGTGGCGGTTTGGAAGCTCGACTCTATGCTTTGAGTGAGGGTGTTTACGGTGGAGAGGGCGGCCTCGACGCTTGTGGAGGGGTTGGAGATGAAGTAGAGCCTTTGTATGTGTGTTTAGTTATGATTTCAATTGAGAGTTTGGTTAGGTAGCTATCTGGCTTGCTTACCCGCTGTACTTCATCGTGGAAGCGGAGGAAAATGAAAAAAGATGCAAGTCGGGCGATATATCTCAGGCACCGCGGCAGGTGAATGGTCGGACATGACGGAGCCGATGGTTTGGGGATCGGCGCATGGGCAGCTGTCTTGCCCTCCCCTGCTAGCTTCAGGGTCGGGGGACGCGCAACCGCGTCGGGAATCGGCACTCCAGCCTTGTCGTCTCAACCATGGGCTGGCCTGGCCATGCAGCTGCCATGCGTCTCCTGTCTTTCCCATCCCATCTTGGCCGCATCGGTGTCCTATCCTGAGCGTTTGAACGCCGCCATTACATATTTTTATAGAGTTTTTGTCTATTGATATTGTTCGAGCTCGTCTTTCCCCGCTTCTTCTGGCTTTCCCCGCCGCTATCTGCATCCATTGCGGCACCGCCGTTGCACTTGACTACTTTAACTTTGCTCTTATTTTTAGATCGTACACCTATTCCAACCCTTTGCTACATGAGACTCCCTCCATAGACTTCCTCTGGCTATCATGAGCCCCATTGTCCGACGCATCATTGTACTGTTCGTCTCCACGACATTCTTCATCCTCGCCTTTCGCCAACTAGGCGCTCGAAACGGACTCCCCTCGCCCACCTTTACCTCTTCAAATCGCATCACAAACCCCGTAGAATGGAAGAACGTCCCCTTGCGACATCCAGTCGCCTCGCTGGCGCCGTGGCCGACAGGCTCGCCTGCTGCCATCCCCAGGATACAACATGAGTTTGGAATTGAGACGGAGCATAACAAGGCAGAGAGAAAGCAGAGACAGGCGGCGGTAAAGAAGGCCTTTTTGCATTCGTGGCGGGGCTACAAGCAGCAGGCATGGTTGCAGGATGAAGTGACTCCGGTGACAGGAGGCTTCAAAAATGGCTTTGGACAGCGTGCAGCGACCCTGGTGGATGCGTTGGATACACTGCACATCATGGGGCTAGACGAAGAGTTTGAGGAGGCAGTCCATGCAGTCAAGAAGATTGACTTCACCACTACG
The DNA here is from genome assembly GCF_000338995.1 of Bipolaris sorokiniana ND90Pr. Lineage (NCBI taxonomy): Eukaryota > Fungi > Ascomycota > Dothideomycetes > Pleosporales > Pleosporaceae > Bipolaris > Bipolaris sorokiniana. The sequence continues at coordinate 172,476 of NW_006911902.1, read as the reverse complement.
GCTGTCCAGCGGCTGAATGTGTTTGAAACAACCATTCGCTATCTCGGCGGTCTGCTCAGCGCCTACGATTTGAGCAAAGGGAAACATTCTACATTGCTGCATAAAGCAGTCGAGCTAGGCGATATGCTGTACGCCGCGTTCGACACGCCGAACAGGATGCCTGTGACACGGTGGGACTGGGAAAAGTAAGCTTTGTGTGCCTCGTGTGTGCAACCAAACTGTATACTAACGACCAACAGCGCTGCCCTGAGTGGCCACCAAGAAGCCGATGCGCAGGCGCTCAGTGCGGAGATTGGATCGCTGACTCTGGAGTTTACCCGTCTCTCGCAGATTACAGGCGACCTCAAATATCACGATGCAGTACAACGCATCGCGAATCTTCTGGAGAAACACCAGAGTCGGACCAAGATACCTGGTCTCTTTCCTATCCTTGTCAGTCCTTTCCGTGAGGAGTTTGACACTCATGGCTCCTTTACTATGGGAGGCATGACGGACTCGCTGTATGAGTACTTGCCCAAGCAGCACTTGCTTCTCGGGGGAGCAACGGATCAGTATCGAAAGATGTACGAAAACGCCATTGAGCCAGCCAAGAAGCATTTGTTCTTCCGCGCCATGGTGCCTCACAATCAGAACATTCTGATTCCAGGAAACGCGCGAATTAGTGCTGCGGGCTCGATCAAGCTCGAGCCTGACGGTCAGCATCTAGCATGCTTTGCGGGCGGCATGGTTGGTCTTGGTGCCAAGATCTTCAATCGCACTGAAGACATGGATGTCGCCCGAAAACTGGTAGATGGCTGTACCTGGGCGTACGAAGCCATGCCGACAGGCATCATGCCCGAGACATTCAGCCTAGTGCCGTGTGTCAACGATGAAGACTGCGCTTGGGACGTTTCAAGATGGCATGGCGCTGTTAAACGCGCATATTCTGGTGCTCTGCATGCACAGCATTACGATGTTCAGGACGTGATCAAGGAAGAGGGGCTCCAACCTGGGTTCTCAAGGATTGAAGATCCCCGGTTTTTGCTACGGTAAGGAGTTTGACCTCTACCCTTTATTTATAGCTTCATCTAATGCTGGCATATAGACCGGAGGCCATCGAGTCGGTTTTCATCCTCTACCGCATTACCGGCGACACTGCGCTGCAAGATACTGCCTGGCGCATGTTTGAGTCCATTGAGAACGCTACCATGGCAGAGTTTGCCCACTCGGCTATTGCTGACGTGACTGTGCCCAAGGGACAGGGTCCACTTAAGTTAGATGAGTGTGAGAGTTTCTGGATGGCGGAGACACTCAAGTATTTCTATTTGATTTTTAGCGAGCCGAGTCTTGTCAGCTTGGATGATTACGTCTTGTAAGTATTGGGCTCTGGTCAACGCCGCGACCATATTTTGATTGTGACAATGCTGACGGTTGGATAGTAACACTGAGGCCCATCCGCTACGCCGGCCAAAACAGACTTGATGGCCTGGATATTTTTAGTGGATATTCTACGATATCAAGGAAATCTAGCAAATGTACATGTGTATATATGATTATGGGAGTGCGGACACATTTTGTTTTGCCTCTTAGCAGTATATCTGGAAAATACATCTGAGAAGAATTGGGCGAACGCTATAGTCGAAATTTCATATAGACATAGACTATCGCCTGTTTGCCTCGCCGTTTCACAATACACAGAAATGCATGATATATGCCAAGACTTTCCCGTTTAGATTTAGTGTACTACAGCTGCACTTTAGTAGCTTAGTAACTCCTGCTTATATTCTCCGTCAGCGAGATGTTGTGTTTCAAATCCATGGTGTGACTGGCTATAGACAGTGGAATGCGGGGGTGTTTTTGTCCGACTGCTACCGTGCCCATAGCCCTTTCGAGCACAGTGCAGAAGCAAACCTGAAAACATCTATCTATTTGCTGGATGTCATCTACTTCACGACGCGAGAGGCTGACTATGTCCGGTGCATAACAAGTAAAGTTTGGCCAAGAAATATGTTGGGGATTACATTCTTCTTCGATGGCAACTTGGCATGTAGCTGGAGACGAGATAGTCCACGAACAGTACCGGATCACAAATCGTTGAAGTATATAAATTGTTTTGTTCTCGGACTTCACCAATTCTCTATCCATATGCAAATTCTAAACTAGTCCCAAGTCAACTATCCATCTGTACAGAATCATGACAAAGACAATCGCTGTTATCGGCGTAACAGGGAACCAGGTAAATATGAACTAAACCCACCACCACACCAACATCGTTACACAAGACACTCAAACCCCCAGGGCTCATCCGTCGCCCGCGTATTCCTCGCCGAGCCTGGATGGAAAGTCCGCGGCATCGCCCGCGACCCGTCCAAGCCCTCTGCACAAAAATGGTCGTCCCAAGGCGTCGACATCGTCCCCGGCAACCTCGACGACGTCTCCTCCCTCAAGCAAGCCTTCCAAGGTGCGAACGTAATCTTCGGCGGCACAGACTTCTGGGGCCACCTCAACGACCCAGCCACACAAAAGCTCGCCGCCGAGCAAAACCGCACCCCAAACGAAGTCGCATACGACCGTGAGGTATCCCAGGCGAAATCCATCATCGACGCCGCAGCCGCCAACATACAAACGCTAGACCGTTTCGTGCTCTCCACTTTGTCCGAAGCGAGGAAGTGGAGCAACGGGACGATCAAGTGGAACTTGCATTTCGATGCCAAAGCCGAGGCTGTGAATTACCTCAAGTCTACGTATCCGGATTTGCTGGCTAAGACGAGTTTCGTGCACTTGGGGTACTACGCTAATAACTGGAAGTCGTTTAGTGGGACGCCCACGAAGCAGGCGGATGGGTCGTTTGTTGTTAGTTTGCCCATGAGTGGGGAGAGGAAGATACCCATGGCGGATCCGGTTGCGGATACTGGTAAGATATTCACGTCTCTTCTTTTTTTTCATGTCAACTTGGATTTTTTTTGATGTTGCAGAGGCTGATATGTTTGAAAAGGCCGTTTCACCAAAGCGCTGGTCGAATCGCCTCCGGGTATTACTCTGAGCGGCGCCGGCTCGTTCCTTTCGTTTAATGAGTGGTGCGAAATCTTTGGTCGCATTAACAATGTTAAATGCGTCTTCAAGACTATACCTCGCAAGGTGATGGAAGAGGCAATGGGACCTATATACGGGCTTGAGATTGCAGACATGTTTGAGTACTTTGACAAGTATGGGTTTGATGGTGGGGCTGAAGTTGTCTTTCTGTGGGATCTGGGGGTCAAGGTCAAGTATACGACGATGGAGGAGTATATGAAGGGTGAGGATTGGAGTTCTGTGCTGTGAAGTCCTTCTTTGGCTGAAGCTGAGTATACCATGGGTAGTGTACGGATTGAAAGCTATTCTCGTTCATGTGATGACGACCCTTGCGCGACAATGTTTTGTCACATATTGTCGACTTGTATGAGTTCTCTTCTTTGTACTGCTATGATCTTCTATACCGAGATCATTAGTGGGATGCAGGCCTAGTTGGGTGCGGGGTACATGACACGCGCGGTTAGTGGCAGCCGTGACAGCGACGATCAACTCTGTCACCCACATCTTTATCCTCATATATCTAGTCTCTTATAACCCAAAATACGACTAACTATATGCAAGGGTCACTGGTGGCCTCCGGAAGCGTCCCATCGTCCGACGATTGGTCGGCAATCAGAGTGTTGCTTTTTTGTATCTACCAAGCCGTTGACCTCATTGTCCCTCTGGCAACTCGATAAAATCAGCCCATTTTCACGCGAGCCAGATATCGAAGGTCAATTGCACATGCTGCTTCTCTCTTGAGAACCTTACTTTTTCCATGCAAGCCCATTGCAGCAAGGGCTCATATGGTTCAGGAACATTATTCCGACTTGGTCAAATGCATGTCACTGCTCAGAGCAATTCACTAACCTTGACTCCGGATATCACACCACTACGGCACTGCAAATGCCGTAGTTCCCCAATCACATCGTTCCATCACAAAGAGTCCTAGGTAAGTCTAGAATGCCGATAGTAACCTTTGTACAATGCCGACAGCGGCAAGCCGCTCAAGTCAGCCGCGCAGCATGCACCGCACAGGGCTCGACTGAGAACCTAATCGATTGGTAGACCAGTGAAAGATAGCCAACTCAATCTGCGCACTCCTCTGCCAAGAGGATTGGGATTTGGATACCAGACAAGGTTAGCTTCATGCGTTCGCGCAGCGATCTACGCTGAGGGCACCCCCACCAGCATTATGCTAATGATGTACACACGGCGATACGGACCTATAAGTTGCAGTCGTCATTCATGGGGTAAGATGTGCCATATGCGATCGCCTGCGTATCATCGCAGCCTGCTGATGGCTCTTTTCTGGGTAGTCGTGCATAGCACCTTGTAATACATGTACTTAAGCGGAAGGCGCCCCACAGGTTGCATTGATAAGGAATGTGTATCTTGTTTTGCTTGCTGTGAAAGGCGTTTGGCTTGATCCATGCTAGCTTTCGTTTGTTTTATCAGTGTGTAGAAGGACTGGGCCTATCTTGACGATTTCAGCTTGGGGCCGTACAAATCACTTTGTCCCGCCACATTTGCGGGTATTCTGAGAGCCGAGAGAAAAGTATCGGTGCCAAAGAACCAAGAGAAAAAAAAGAAATTAAAAACGAGTACGTAGTCTGAGATGCCGTTCAACCTTTTGCTGCTGCTGGGCGCGGCTTTCCTCGTTGGCTCGACTTTAGCCTTTCTTCGAAGAAGCCGACGCACCATTCTCCTTGAGCGCCTTCGCGCTGGCGGGCGAAGAGTATCAGGAGCAAGAACCCCTCCAAGATCTCTATCACCCAGCCAAAAGACGGAAATCCCTCTCGAAGTCGACTACTCTGACACGTTCCCGCCATCACGGCGATCAGCACTAGCCGGAATCTTGAAAGATGGAGAACTCGACGAGCCAGCAGAGGATTGGACGAAGAACATGCTACGAATGGAAATGCCATACTTGAAAGCCGACGATGCAAAACGTCTCCCCTGCGGTTTTTCCGTCAAAGAGATCAAGGCTCTCGGCGACTTCCCTGACTATGCTACCCTCAGCGGCGTACCGCTTCCAAACCCATATCCCGAGTTCGACATAAACAAGGCACTGCCTCGACCATATCGACCGTTCCGATGGCCATACCACCAGACCATGTGTGAGTCTTCCTAAAAACCCCCCCCCCCCCCCAACGACATATCTTTGAACTCTACTAAGAACCAACACAACCAGCCCTCAGCAAACTCCAACCCGATTGGTGGATCGAGCTCGAAAACACCTACACAGAACGCATCCAACAACGCAAATCCCTCTTCACCCAACATGGCACCGACGTCCTTGACGCCCTCCCCGGCTCCGAGCTCGCCTGCAAAGAACTAATGGAAACAGCCGTCCAGTTCCTCTGCGCCCGCTACCCGCACTACTTCTCCCTCTCCCCAGACAAGTCCATTCTGCGAAACGGTATTCTGGACTCGGAAACCAATATCTCCGCCACACACCCGTTGCACGTGCTCCTCGACAATGTCCCCGAGGACTTTGCCATCATGCTGCGCGATGAGCGTAGCGGCCGTTATGTACTCCGCGCAGGCGTCATTTGCAGTGCGTTGGGCTGGAATCTAGGAACGAAGCTAGGGAAGCATCTCGCGGATATTCATGCGCCGATTCCGGATTATAAGGAGAAAATGGCGTTTTCAATGGATAGGTATGTTTCTTCTTCTTCCCTCTTCCATGTACCTCAACCCTTTTCCACTCCCAAAAAAAAAGGCGTCAGAGCAAAAAAAAGAAAGAGTCAGTGTGAAGTTGGTAATAGATTGGAGGGAAAAAAAATATTTGCTGATAGAAGGGAAAAAGATACTTTAGCAAAAAACCAACCGACAAACCCATCCAACGCGGCTCCTGGGGCCTCGAAATAAAAACTCCCCTCTACGCCCCCCCTTCTTCCCCCCTTCTCGCCCACCGCAACCACCAACTACCCCCTTCCGAACTACCCCTTGAGGACATCCACTTGCGCGTGGACTGGCAGACGCTGCGGCGCCTCCCGCTCTCGGGGGCTGTGGTGTTTAATTTCAAGGCCGTGTTTACGCCGGTGCAGCAGTTTAGGGATGAGCCGCGTATCCCGGGATTACTGTTGAAGGTGTTGGAGGAAGGAAAAAAGGAACTGATGGAGTACAAGGGGACGTGGCATGTGGAACACGTGGTCAAGGATGCGTTGAGGGCGTGGCATAAGGAGCAAGCAGCGAAGGGGTGGGTGGAGGAAGGGTGGGATGCTGAGACGTTGGGGGAGAGTCCTTGGTTTGAAGGGTGGGAGGGGAAGTGGAGGGGGATGCAGGGGTTTTGAGAGAGTTGGTTGTCGATGGAGGTGGGAATTTGAAAGATGTATTTTTGTAGGAATTTTCAAAGAGGGATTGATGAGGGGGACGAAGAAGAACTTCACTTCCCCAGTCTCTTTGCTATATCCCCTCGATAAATCCATGCTGCAGCTCCTGCAGCCACCGCTCCCAGTGTTCCGAGGACCAACGTTGTGTTACTCACGTATGACTCCTCGTGCACACGTCCGATCTTAGTCGTCTGTTTTCCAGTCCCAAAGACGACCTTGCTGGCTCTCATTCCACCCTCCTTCTCAGCCCCTACACCATCACCATTTTGTACAGGCTTGACGCTTGTGACCTCGAAATCCTCCCAATCAACCTTGCTCATCATCTCCTGATATTCAACCACCGTGCCTGACCAATTATTCGTGATTCTCCCTTCGCTATTCTTGTACCAACTGCTACAGTTCGGGTCCGCAAATGAGCTCGTGGCGAGTTTCTGCTGGATCTCATCATTGTACGCTTTTGTACGCTGGGCGTTAGGCACGAGGCCGATTCGCTTGCCACGGCTACGGGCGTCGAGGACAGCAGCAACGAGGGCATTGAGGTAACGTGACTGGGCCTCGATCATGAGGATGATTGAGTTGTGGCCTAAGTTCGTGTTGGGCCCGTAAAACATGCCAAAATTAGGTAGTGAGGGAATGGAGGTGCCGTATAGGGCGTAGGCGCCGCCGTTCCAGATGGAAGAGAGGCTGCGGTTTTGCGTCCCGGTCACGTGGATGGGGTGTAGGAACTCGAGGGTACGGAAGCCCGTGGCGAGGACAATGGTGTCATGGTCATGGTGTGTGCCGTCTTCGAGCTCAATACCCGAGTCGGTGATTCTGCGTATCTTTATGGTCTCAAGCTGTGTCTTGGGACTCGCGAGAGCGGGAAAAAAGTCGTCGGATATGATGACGCGTTTGCAGCCTGGGTTGTAGCCTGGAGTGAGTTTTTCCCAGAGATCAGGCCGGTTGGGAATCTGCTTCTTCATCATGTCCTTGCAGGCGGCGCGGAAATCTTTGGCCATGGGGCTTTGGCTGTTGCTTACGGCGTCATAGAAAGATTCACGGAAATCCATCATCATGCTGCGAATGCGCCAGCTAACAGGGGGCACATAGCGCTGGAGGGCACGCCTGAAGTCGCTGATAGGACTGTCGAGGCGTGGAATGACCCAGTTGGGAGAGCGCTGGTATACTGTCAAGGACGAGGTTTGGGGCAGAATATCGGGTATGATTTGCGCAGCTGTTGCACCTGTTTGTTTGGTTAAGCTAGCTTATCAAGCCACTGAGCACTGCGATACATACCGTTTCCAATTATTCCAACACGCTTCCCCTCGAGACTGTGGCTCCAGTCCCAGCGTGCAGAATGCATGATTTTGCCCTTGAAGTCTTGCAGGCCTGGTATATCGGGATATCGAGGCTGATTAAGCTGGCCGACTGCCGAGACCAGAAAGTCGCATTCGATGCTGTATCCAGAGGCAAACTCAGCATCCTTGCTACCGATCACGTTGACGTCAACTCTCCATCGATTTTTAGAGTCGTCCCATGCCGCAGCCTCGACGGCAGTGTTGAAGCGAATATATTTGTACAGGTTGTACTTGCGTGCGACATTCCGAAGGTAGTCGAGTATCTCCTCTTGCCCTGGATATTCTCTCGTCCACTCCGGGTTTTGCTCAAACGAGTAACTGTACAGCATGCTCCAGACATCACAGCAGCAACCAGGGTATTTGTTGTCGTGCCACGTGCCACCGACACTAGAGCCCTTCTCTACAATGATGAAGTTGTGGCATTTGTTGCGTTTGATGAGGTCGATAGCCATGCACATGCCTTTGGATATTTAGCCCCGTACAATCAGACTATCTGGCTGGGATACTGACCAGAGATGCCGGCTCCAATGATGACTACTGCAGCATCGGTATGGGTTTTGTTCTGGACCGGAACCTGATGCCATGGTTGCGAGCCGCCCATGTTGGAATTACTCGAGAATGTAAGGATTAGGAGATGGAAGAAGGATTGAGCGGTCTAAAGGGGGATGCAAGAGATGAGGGAGCTCAGCCAAGTAAAAAAGCAAGCCACGTTATATGTACAACCAGCGCGACGACTTTGCTGCCGTGGGGACGAGTGACATGAGCATTCTAAAGCTTACAAAAAACCAGCAAGCGGTATAGCGCCGGCATAGTGCAGTGAATGGTGGGGAATACGATGGAGATCCTCGGCGAAATTGATTTGCAGACAGCTTCCCCTCTTCCCATATCCGTCCAGTTCCCGTCCGAGGTCGTGCAGCACGGTGCTTTGTCATTATGCAATGGCGCTTCCGTTTTTACTACAATCGGACATATTAAGCCTAATGAGGAAGAGTGCAAATGTATTGTGAATCGAATGCCCTGGCTTGCTGCAATCCATGCACAGAAGTGTTCACGGGTGATAAGGAGCGGTGGTGTGGGCTCTCAGCAAGACATGCGTAGCGGGTTGTGGGGAATGCGCAAGGGCGGGGAAGGCAGTATCCGGCAATGGTGGGCCGGAACACGCCAATCACCAAGCGAACTCACCAGACGCGCCTGACAACAGGTGCGGACAATATTACAGGCCAGCCCAAGTTGTAGTATGTCGTCAACGAATGTAGTTGACAGAACATACACATGTGCGTATGTACGTGCGAAATGGACGAGCTGAACAGGGCTTCCCGCTTCTTCGCCCACCGTCTGGGTGGTCTGGCAGTGCCTGGTTGTGTATGGCCCCACGACTCTCGTTGTCGTTCCCCCTTGGACCAAAGGCCATGCTCAGCTTCTATTGCTCAACTCTTTCTTCACCGCTGCTGCTGTTGTTGTTGTCGTGGTTTTGCATCGACCTTGTTGCTTGGTTGCTCGTCATTGTCTTCCGGCGGAGGTTCGAATTCGCGTGTGTGTACCACGCCCCATCGCACCTTTTTTTCTCCTCGGCTGTCTTGATCTTGGTGGCTGCTTGTACAACGTGTGGAGCCTGTGGAATCTGTAGGATATGTAGAATCGATGGAATCTGTAGAACAAGTCGAATCCGTACAACTCGCAGGCTGGGCCGGCATGATAGGAATTGGAGTGACTGCTCGTATTCGCATCCATGCCTCGCTCATCTCCAACCTTGAAATGGGGAGCCGGCCATGTCTGGGCTGAGTTTTGAGCTCGCCTCGTGGTGTCCTTGAGTATCCATGGTGCCGGTCTGCAACAGTGCTGAACCTATCATGGGTGGTGGGGAGTTGTGTCGACGAGGCGTGCTTGGTTTCTCTGCGATGATGAGCATGATGGCGTCTGTCGTGCAGCATGTAGTCTAATGCATGATGCAGACACGGGCACTTCATCGCTGAGGGCGTGGAAGCCCGCGAGGAGGAAGCTGTTGTGCATCTCTTGACATTGCAAGAAGGCGACGAGGTGCAGCGGGTGCCGCTGAAGCCTCTTCATGGCTTCGACTTCTAGGGTCGATGGGAGAGATGCATGGACGTTTTCTGAGAACAACTGGCCAAGCGCAAGACGGACTGACGTGTACGTATGACACAGGCGGTGCACATGGAACACTGCTCCAAACTATCTCGTCATTTATAGCAAGCGCAATTACGCACGTCCCTTGGGGCCAGAGTCTGGCGTCAGCATCGCGTTTGCAAGAAGCGATCTGGTTGCTGTGACCGATGGTGGTTTTGATGATGCATGGCATGTGTAGGGGCCTGCCATGGATGTTGTGACGAATCCCAGGCGGTTTGCGTGCATTGGGTGTAGGGCGGTACACGTGGTGTCGTCACGTGGAGGCCGGGGGGGGGGGCGATGTTGGTTCAACGCGGCAGGGCTCGAGTCAAAACCATTCTTGGCCTCGCCATCTGCATCGACTTTTGTTTGTTTCCTGTTTCCCGTTGAACGGCACGGACCCCGCAGCAGACACGGGCAGACTGGCAACATCCAAGTAACCAAGCATGCGCTGGCGGGCAGAGGACACAACAAAGCCAGGAAAGCGGCCAGAGGGCCAGTTCAAAACTAGACGAGGCGGAGGGTTCTAGCCGGAATTGCTTGTGTGTTGATGAGAGCTTCAGTGGGCCGTGGTCCATGGGGATCCGTAATGGACCGAGATACGAGAGAGCAGGCGGACTGTTTGGCCCCAAGCAGCAGGTACAAGGCACTGAAGCGACCGTTTGAAGGTCCGTTCTGTGCGGTCGGTGCACAGCATTGACCCGCCCGGAGGTTGTTAGAATTGCGGGCACGGGAGGGAAATAAGCCAGCCAGTGGCAGAGCCAGGATGGGTTTCGCCAACACAAGATTGGCGGGATGCTTGGGAGCAGGAGGCTGGTCGCGGTGGGACTGCGGATGGGGCGTATGCTGTAATACTTGCTTAAGTACATATCCCTATACATACACACTAGATGCTGCACCCCACAAGCAGACGCGACTGCGACAGTTGGGAGCGGCGCACAGAGAGAGAGAGAGAGCAAGAGAGAGGGGCAGCCAGCGTCCAGAGCGCCTGTGGGGATTTGGGATGGTGGCTGGAGCTGGAGCTGGAGCTGGATCGAATCGAATAGTCATAACAATATTAGCAGTCAGTAGACTCCAGACGGGCGGTCTATGAGAGCCCATGTATTAAGTCAATCCATCTCTCCACCCATCCACCCACCAACCTACCCACTCATCCATCCACGATCCAAGTATCCAGTCCAGTCCAGTCCAGTACACATGCACACAGGTATGTGCGCTTAAATTCAATAGCGCCGTCCGCTCGCTGTAGGTCCATGGATGCGGCGAGCCATACCATGTCATCATAGCTGCTACTCTCCTCGCACCCAGTGAGCAACAAGCAGCGACAACGCCTTGGATGTCTCCCATCCGGCCATGTACACAGATGTATATGTCTGAAGCTGAAGGATCCCTTGTACGACGAGTAGAGACGCGCCCTGCTCCCCCCACCCATGCAGCCATGGCGGGTGTGGTAGGCTGAGGTCGAGGACAGGTCGCTTCTTGCAGCAGTGATTGGCCGCGACCCCAGCGTCTCTCCGTGTTCTCGACTGTGTGGTAGCACTGCGGATGGCGGATTGGGTTGCACCCTGTCCTGCTGCTAGCTGCCATTCTGAAACTCAAACACCTCCTGGTGGGAGCCACCATTGCCCGCCTGCTTGCCTGCCTGCCTGCCTATACTTGCCCATCCCATGTCCGTCCTCTTCTCCTCTTTTTTTTTTTCTTCTTCCTCTCCGGTGCGCGCACTAGACGCATGCCCACTTCCCACCACCTCTCCCCACAAACACAACTACGGTTTTGCTGCAGTAGTCGGCAGTAGCTCTGTCGGGCCATTGCTAGCCGACCATACATACTCTACCACTTTATCACTACGTACGCGCACGCCCTCCCGCACACCGTCATCACTGCAGCCGTGCGCACTGGTCGGCCGCACTCAGGCTTATTCCTACCACGCCTTTGCACCTAATAATATTCCTCTGCGCTTTCCCAGCTTGCCACTGTCTAGACTGTCTATTTAGTCGTAATCCACATGGCCCGCAAACTCTCCTTCACTCTGTCTCCTGTCGTGCGTGCTCCACTAAACACCAAAACACTAAAAACCTCGATTCACTTGCTCACACCTCCTTCTCTAGAACACCGCCTCCAAGCAGGACCTTGCCGGCAAGATGACGCAAGAAACCAACCCCTTACACGCCTCGTCCCACAAAAGACACTCCTCCAAAGACACCATATGTGACAGCTCGCCCTGGATCAACCGCCGCGTCCTCGACAGCCAGACCGACCAAGAGCTGCGCGCAGCATGTCGCCTCATCCTCAAAAACTTCAAGCCCTCCGACCATGGCATGGAGAACACCGACCCAAAGCTCGATTTCGCCGGCCTAGGCTTCAGGCCTCGCAAAGATAGCAAGCCACAGTCCGCCGATGTCAATGCGCGTGTGCCTGCTGCTGCCCCTCCAGAACCCGCCTCAACTTCGTTCCTGCCACGATCGCGCAGCACAAAAGTCCGCACCAGGGCAAAAGCAGACATGGAGATAAGAGCAAGGCAGAACAGTGATCTGCCTGCACGAGCAAACAGCAGCCGCAAGCGTGCTGAGCGAGATGCTGAAAAGGATGAAAGACTACGCAACTTTGGCAAAGCTTCCATGGATGTACCCAGGCCCGCCATATCTTGCATCTCCAACGAAGACATTACTCTTCCAGTCACCATTACATCCACCCTAGCAACCTCCAAGAATTCTGCCCCTCATGACTTTGACGACCCCGTTGCTGCTGCAGATGCCCAAGCATCCGAGTGGATGCGCCTAGAAATGGACAAGAAGCGCCAACAAGACACGGCAGATCGCCAGCGCCGACCCTCGACATCGGTCCGCCCTCCAAGCCGCGCCGCGAGTATCAAGGAAAGCGTCATCGAATACGTTTTCCCCGGATCTCGAAGTCGCGCCCTCAGCCGCGCACAATCCAAGGAATCCCTCCATTCGCCAGCTGACAGTAATGACACTGGCCTTTCTCGCAATGGCTCAAATGCGACTTGGCGAAGTTGGGGCCTGCGCCGTATGAAAAGTACGAGAAGTGAAAATAGGTCAGGGTCTTCCCATGGCCAGGGAGACGACGGTGCACAACCTAGAAAGTCAGAGTCGAATACCGTCAACCTCAACAGAGAGCTTCCACCATTACCCAGTCTGGACAGCTGGAAAGAACCTGAAAAGCCCAAGCAAGAAGTGGCATCTCCCAAATCACCCACAGCCGAGACACACATTGCAAATCTTATGCGTCCACAGGAACAGCATCCAGAACGCTCGCCTGCCGCACGGAAACAGCACAGGAGGAGTGGGTCAGATACCTTGGCCATGCAATACACCGCTGCCTTCCCCGCTCGCAAATCCTCTCGCCGGCAGGGCACGCAGCCAATTTCCCAAACACCAACAAGTGCCGTCCCAGCCAGCGCCGTATCAGTGAGCCCCAAACCGACTGAAAAACTCGCAACAAACGCGTCCTCATCAACTACCAACGTCGACCAGCAGCACACCAAAACCGCTTCGAGCTCCCAAACCCGCCCCCGCAGCGGCGAAAGCAATACCACGGCCCACGCCTCCAACTTCTCCCATCGCATGAGCATCGACTCTCCCGCCGTTCTTAAAACCCTCTCCAACGAACCCAAGGCCCCCGCCAAAGAAGAGCAGAAATCAAAGCTCAAGAAGATCTTCAGCGGCTGGATCCATAAAAAAGATAAAAAGGACGATTGGATGCATAAAATGGAAAAGGAGGGCATCAAGGAAGGTGTCTTGGTTCAGGATAGTAATGATGCTCTTGCTGCTCCTGTCGTTCGGTATTAATTTTTTTTTCACTTTTTTTCTCTTAACTATTACACGCACTTGCTACTACCACTACTACTATTACCATAACTTTTACTCACTCTCACATTCCACCTTTTTTTTTCTCTTCTTCTTCTGGGTTACTCTCGTTCGTCTGTATCAAAAAAACTTAATTTGTTATACCCTTTTTTTGGTTCGTCTTATTTTTTCCTTACTCTCGTTGGAGATTCAAGGAATTTGTGTGTACTTGGGTTTGCACGTTGAAGACAAAAGCTGCATTACACTACATATATATATACATATTATGACCAATAATGCATGTATGCTTTGCAATCATGATGGGAATTTCTTTCCATTCGTCTTTTGTCGGATTTTAAGCAAAGTGTGGTTGTGTACTCTTTCCTTCTCCCCCTCTGTTCTTCTTCTTCTTCTTTCTACATCAACATGTGCATCACTAGAGATACTGGCATTCAAAAGAAAGCATCTTTATTTGTAGAAAAAAAGTTTCAAGTCATCTTGTTCCAAAATTGTACGTCATACCGGACTATCTTTCACCACAATGGTCAACAGTTTCAGTTTTTTTAGGGTACTTTCTCCATGTCACATTATACAAGCTAGATATATGGAACCATCATCAGAATGCCTTGATACACAATACTACCACTACCATACCATGCATCCCCATCTAATACACGCTATCTATGTATGCCATTCATTCTGCTAACCCTTTGCATAACCCATGAACTGTAGCCGTAAACCATAGCCCATAGCCCATAACACATGCGTCGTCCATGACGTTCAATCATGCACCTATACGCTATGCAGCAGCACTCTCAACAACGTGCCCAGACTTCAGGCCCCAAACAGGGCCGCCCCCATCATCTGCCTTAGCCTACCAACCACCCTCCGCACCATGCCCTGCACCCGGCGCGCGATCCAGATATTGACATGCACAATCAAAAGCCCCACGATCAAAGGCATCAGGAAGAACAAGAGTGTGTAGGCCGGTCCCATCACCGCAAAAGCTGCCATATAGTCAATGAACCGGTCCTCGTACTCGACCAGATCGTCCGGGTCGAAAATGGCTAGCGGCTGCCGATCGTCTACCATTGCGCAGACGCCTGCTTCCTTCCTCGAGCTACATTGCATTAGTCATGTAATTTCTCAAAGTGTGACAAAGAGGGCGGTCGTGAACAGAGGAATCACCACCTGTCCACTCCTGACCCTCCTGACAAGACAGTGTTAAAAAAGTTGCCATCGCCCCCGCCTCCATAACTGCCACCGGGGTATCCACCACCCCCTCCGTATCCGCCCATGGCGCCCATGCGGTTTTTACCTTGGTTCTTTCCATGCTCGACAATAGAACTCTTACGGCCAAATTCCTTGGCCGCTGATACCGAGTTGGTAATAGATGCCAGCAAGTTGACCAGCTGGACATCAGAAGCCTCTTGCTGAGATTCGAGGGTAAAAGCAGCAGCGTCTGGAGGGGCAAGAATGTTGATTCGAGCGAGCATAGCGGAAATGCTGCGAAGAATTGGATGATTCAGAGGCAATGAATGTTGCTCGTCTAGTGTAGGATTGATTGGGAGCGACGCATCAGACAGATATGATGGTGGAAGGGAGTTGAGGTAAGCGCGGAGCAGAGCTATACGTCGACCAAGCATACGAATAGCGTTCATCTTTGCTGTAAGGGTAGACAAAACTAAAGATCGGTCAGTACTTCTACATCATATCCACAGTCTTGGGGATGGACTTGCTCTCTTCGTCATCTGCACTCAAAATCTGCGACTCCTCAATTGGAGCATCTTCCGCCATCTTCTCCTTCTCTTTCTGTTTGCCTCGCGTGATTCGTTTTCCAGCATCTTCGTCATTCGCTGAAGCCTCGGCATTCGACACTGGGACGTCAACTGAGCCCTCGACCGCCGTTGCGTTTCCTCCACCACGGGCGACAAAGTCAACAGATATCATCTCGGCCTCGCCAGTCTCAATAGAGTATACTAGCTCCCGGAATTTGGTTGACTTTGGCTGTACTGCGCCATCGACATCCATGACCTTATCGTTCGGTTCGCTCGACGTGCTGACAGAGACGGATTCGTAGACTGTAAGTGGCAATTTTCCGGCAGCAGTTTCCTCAGAGAAGGCATTTTCAGGGTGGAAGAGAACAAGTAATGGCGATTCGGTGTAGACTTCAGATATCCGTGAATGTATGGGAAGAAGGTGAGGCTCGGGGCCAGAGGCGGGACCGAGGGTAAACCATCCGACAATGTCGAGCTGGGGCTCTTTGTGTACGTCCTTGACTGCCATCTCCGTAAGCGTCTGTTTGGGTATACCTATCAGAAGCATGGGGGCACGGCTTACAATCCTCGATCCGCTTGCTGAACCAATCGTCATCGAGCGTTGTTTCGCCGTCCTCGTTTGACCGGAGTTTTGCTTGGAAAGCGACCTCCATGGTGATATTCTGTCCATCTTGTGCCCCCAATATGGCACCGACTACCGGCCCTGTCTGCTGTCGTAGTGTGTGCCGTGTTACACAATCGGTTATTGTGAGGAGGACTAGTGGGTGAAGCTGAACTGTGGGACTGGCGTCAGAGGCGCGGGTGGTTGAAACAAGCGGGTTTCCCGATGATTCCACCATTTTTGCTGTGTACACAGGGTCACTTGTCTGATGCACACACTGGGGGGTCTGGAGGGGCAATTAGAAGTTAAAGGTGGAGGTGCAAGGCAATGGCGGCGGTATCGTCAATGGTGGGGAGCTTGCTAGGCTGCAGCTGCTACAGTTCGTGGGGCTACGCCAAGCCGCTAGTCTGGAGCTCTAGCGGGCAACTAGACTACTACTACGTGACGCGATTCTGTTAACTACAACTAAACTCTTCACAGTTTCACAATTCTATCCATTACTCCTAAATCGATTATCATTTATCATATTCTCCAGCTCAGTACAGACCGGAAGCTTTCCTTCGTCAAACTTTACCCTAGTTGATATCCCAAAATACTCTACTCCGGATGCGTACTAAAAAAGAAGCGAGTGGTATCTCAGTCTTGAACAGAATCCCAAAAATTATCCTGTGAACGCCCGGCTACAACACGTAGCACTCCCATTACACCTCCAAGTAGTCTCTAGTATCCATAATGGTTCTTGAAGAAAGAATGTACACAATTACAGGTCGGCCGTATTTACATCTCAACAAGGACTTTGACGACCAAGTTGCCGTCCTTGTCCATGGTCTTTCCGGCGAGCTCGAAAGCCTCTTTGGTTGAAGCAAGACCATGATATCTTATCGCAAATATTAGCCGTTTTTCTGCGCTTATGCTACAGGATTACTCACCTGTGCGTAATCATGTTGTCGAGGCTTGGGAGGACACCTGCGGACAGGATCTTGATACCTGTTGGGTAGGTGTTTGCGTATCGGAAAATCCCGATGATGTCAACTTCTTTCAGATGTGATGCTGATATGGGAAGAGTTTGAATTGGTGTGCCCATGCCGACCATGATCAGCTTGCCGCCGGGTCTGGTTGCCTGTGGGGTGGTTAGCATTGGTTCCACAGCAACTCCAAGGATTCACTCACATAAAGTCCGGCTTGCATGCACACCTCCTTACCGGTGCAGTCAAAAGTCACATCGGCGCCTTCGAAGTCAATCTCGTTCAGCGACGCAATCTGCATAATGTCTGCAGCAAGCTCCTTTGCAGCAGAAAACTGCCCCGCGCCTTCGGTTGATTGTGCTTGTGCAGTCACAATGTAACCCTTATTCGCGAAGCCGTTCGCTAGAGCATAATTTATGCGTCCATAATCGATATCGGCAATGACAACCGTTGTGGCACCAGACACCTTGGCCATGGCAGCAGTCAGAAGACCAACGGTACCTGCGCCGAAGACGATTGCAGTGTCACCCTGCTCAATCTGAGCTCTCCTGGTTGCATGGATCGCAACCGAAAGAGGCTCCAAAAGCGCAGCCGACTCCATGGACACGTGTGAAGGGAGTCTGATTAGAGTTGTCAGCTAAGGCTCGGACTTCGGGTCGATCATGCACAACATACTTGTGGCACCATTTTGCAGGATGGTTGATGCGTTCCTGAAGGGTCCCCTGAAAGTGAGGCACAGATTTGGCACTACTTCGGAACCTCATCTTAGGGCATAGGTTATAGCGGCCCCTCTGGCACGACCTACAGTTATCACACGGCACACCAACCTCGAGTGCAACGCGGTCGCCAATCTGGTAGCCAGTGACATTATTGCCGATGGCCACAACAACTCCAGCAGACTCATGGCCTAGCGATAAAGGCTCACAAGCCTGCAGATCGCCGTTCCGGAACTTGCTGTAGTATGAGCAATCACTGCCGCACAGCCCGGTGGCTTTGATAGCGATCTGGAGTTCATTGGCGGCAGGATCTGAGATTGTTCGAGTTTCCTATTTGAACCTGTCAGCCTGCCGTCTCGGATGTTCGTTGTATATGTATGACACCCCCACGGGCAGTGGGTAGGCGTGGGGTGGGATAACGAAAGCGGAAGGCATACCAACCGCAAATCCCTTGGCCCATGCAAGACCGAAGCTACGACGGTCGAAGACTTTGTGTAGTGCCTTGCTGGGATTGGGCAGATATCTGCTAGAGCTGAGGGCGCCATTACGTGAAAAATATAAAAGTAGTGGGAGATGTGGCAATGGTACGGGAAAAGGAGAAGGAGAAATGGCTAGCAGGAGCCCACCCCACGGGAGCGTGGAGGCTGATATACTTGTTGAGAAGACGCGTTTCGATCAATAGTAAATGGGCGCGCGCTGGGCTTGCCTCAGATTCGTGCATCGGCGAGATAATGGCATCGCATGAGAGGAGACTTGAAGGTTCCACGTCATTTGCTAGGCGGCTCAATCTGGCGGGACAAGCAAGGTCAAGGGTGGACAACCAAAAACTACTTGGTACGGTAGCCTTTGCCTAGTCATTTCTTCATACCGTTACTCTGGTAGTATATGTGAGGCTAGATCGTCTTGTGGGTACGCCACGGAGAGCATGTGCAATTCGACCGAAGAGCTAGCGGCAATTGGTCTTGGCCCGTCTGAACTCGTTCTGCCGAATCAACAGCTACCAACGGCCGAGCATGCATACACAGGATGCGATATATGAGCAGTAGTCATATTGTGGTGTCTATTTTGGACTGGCCTTTTTGCGATGCCCGTCTATCAGAGACGAAGCTGGCGTTGTGAAACGGCGATAAGGCACTCTGCGCAGCTGTGGAGCTTGCCTTCAAAGGTTCCGTTGGGATTACTTTGAGTGGATCAGTCTGTTCTTGTGGCCCTGTCGCTGCATGGATCCCTGGATGATATGCAGGAAACATCAGCCTGATATGCGGGCTGTCCTGTGTCGAGGGTGCCAGTCGTCAAGCCATATCTCCACAATAAGGCTTCCGAGAACCCCAGCGCAACGTCAGTGCTGGACTCCCAGGGCCTATCTGCCGACGGAAGAATGCGAACGTTGACTGGCTAGAATACTTGGCTGAGTTTCCAGAAGACCTTTGGAAGCCCCCTGGAGCAATCAAACCTCCTGTGATATAGTAGTGTCCTAGTACTTAATAGTGCGAACGACTCACGCTCGACCACGCGCCTCCTTGCTAAGAGTTTCGGTGAGGTAAGATGCTTATCCTATAACGTGCTAATTGGGGAATGCCAGGGCAACAGTGTGTGGTCAAAACCCGTTGGCTGGATGTCGGCTCGTAGTAGGTTGGGCGTGCGCAACGGTGCACCTACCATGGAGCAGCTACTAGTTCAACGAAAGGAATGAACTCGCGACCGGCCTGTCGGAACAAGAAGACATACATAAGGCTTCTTATCGGGGCGACTCCAGAGTCAACTGCACAAACGACTGGCCAAAGGCATATCAACCAGCTACCAGCTGCAGCTGCGACCGAGGAGCGGCCACCAACGGCCAAGGGGATTTGACATGTGCCACTGACTTCTGCATGAACATGACGAGAAGGCACCGATAACGCAATGCAATGCTTTGCCGGATCTGCCAATCTGACCGAGACATGAGGTTGAGCATGGTCCACCCGCAATCGAGAGGAATAACGGTGATCGTGGCCGCATGGTAGGAACCACTAGACAGGGGTGAGCCACGAGCGAGATGAGAGGTCGTTGGGGCAAGCCGTAGGTACCACGGAATGAGGATATATCTCTCCGACCGTTTGACACGGACTCCCCTATGGGACGGCAAAAGCACAAGTCTGAGAGCCGTTCCTTGCACATGGTCGAACCTAGTACGACAGAGCACTATGGTGGCTCCAGCCGTCCTGGCCGCTCGAGATATACCAACCACATACGTACCCAAGACACAATACGAGCTCGCCACGAGCTCGCCATGAGATGCTATTGTATAATATGCATGCTGATAAGACGTGATCACATACGAGTCGCACCTACTAACTACTACCTCGACTTGCTTCGTGACACTACTCAAGATCCTGCCGATAGCCCGTACGAACCCTGAGATCATGCATCACCAAGCAGCCAAATCCTCGATCTCGCTGCATGGACCTTCGAAAGCAGAAGGCGGTGAGCCTGGTCAAGCATTGCGCACCCATCCGCAATTCGATTTTTAATACTACCCACTCACACGCGCTTTATCGCAACTTGCGTCAAGCATCTATATCTCAGGCACCGGCATTTGCGTCGCAGCGGTGAGCGGGTAGATCTTGGTCTTTTGCCGCCAGAAACCCGGGACGGCGAGTCAATCTTGATCCTGGGGTTGTAGCCGCCGCTGGAGGCGGTCTGCCTGCTTGACGTAACGGGACTGCATCCTCCTATCGCACCCAGGGTACGTATACCACCCAATCCTAAAGAAGCTACAGATATTGCGGATGTACGGCTCCGCATCAGTCCATTGGCAACACCCTCATCATGCCGAGTACAATTCACAACCACCAGATAGCCACAAGGTACAACGCAGTGACACCACTGGCTATACTCTGCAGCACGAGTCCCAATCCTCTGGGTGGCGCACGGACGGGGACCTGCATCCCGAATATCTTGTACCAGGAAAGTAACGTGTTCCAAGGTATCTTTCCCACTCGCAAAACAAATATGGTGATTATTCGCTTGGAAGAATACAGGGCAACGCTAACGGATGAGCGTTCGAATCAAGACGGGACAAGAACAAAGGATTGGGAGGATTCAGAACACCCGGTTGCACGTCAGTGACGGGCCAAGTGCCTAGTACTACTACTACTTTTGCCGTTCTGTGAGAGGTTAGAACCTCCGGAGATACCGAGGAAGTCACCACCATCACAGCACGCTTCACAACGCCTCATTTTCGAGGGTAACAAAACCGAAGGATGCCAATGCGTTGCAAGCGAATATCGGAGATTGCACAAGACATGGTAAAGTTTTGTCTGATACAAGCGAAAAAAGCCATTGTCTTAATTGCCACGTTAGGGATCTTGCATTTGACAGATAGGTAAGAAATGCCGACCATCGACGACTACATGTGATTAGCTAACAAGACGAGATGGTGACGCAGGCCAATCTGCAACACGGCCTTGAGTGCGGCCTTAGTAGGGATCGACTCGACATCCAAACCCTCATTTACTCGTCAGCAGCGAGCCGTCAGCAAAAACACCAAATTCACATTGCCGAAAACTCTAATTAAACAACCCTCGTGTGCTGCGACATACTAGCGTAGCGGCACCCCGATGTCGCTTATGATAAGGGATGAAATGGAAGCACATGTCGGACCAAACAACGGATAGAGCCGCAAAGCTGCAATTGCAATTGCAATCATCTTTGCTCCCTATGCATGTACTCGGTATTACTGTATGTACCTAGAGGTCGACCTTGCCACCTCAACCCTACAGTCACTGTACCACCAGTCATGCGACACGGAAATGATATAGAAGCAATTCCGTTTAGGCGAAATTTCATGGGGCTCCACTACTCCTTGCATGCACACCGCACACTCGTCACCCGGGCGAACCGTTAGGGGGTCCAGAAAAAAACATGCTCAGACCACACAGACGTACCCACAATAGCTTCGTGTCTACAACTTGTTTCAAAGTAGGCGGAATTGCGGTTATTGTATCCCCGTGGGATTCTACATATTGTGCTATGCTAGCGCATCCTTTCTAGATCCGTCTCAATCCCCCCGTTTTTACAATTGACTGTTTGGCTGCTTGTCTACTAGGCCTTGCGCTACAAACCATTGGCGGATAATTTGATTCACCTCGTCTGGCTTCTGTATCATGGCCCAGTGCCCAGTCGCCACCTCGCCTCTGGTGAGCTGTGGGATGAAGTTCTCCATGCCTTTTGACAACTCTGGCGTGAGGACCATATCCAGCATTCCTTGGATGAAGAGAACAGGTTGGGTAATAGTCTTTTTGTCAAGCAGCTCTTGCTCTTCTTCCCAGTTTAGGCGGCGTGTGCGGTACCAGTTGACTATATTGAGCAATCGGGTTAGCTAGAGGATTTTGCTATGTGAGTGTTGGTTAGGAGCATAACGTACGGGTAGGATGAATGCCGTGGTTAGAGTATTGCTTGACGTAGTAGTCTAGGACCTGATTCGCTGTCAGTACACCATCGCTTGAGGAAAAACGGTATCCACGCCTTTCTCTCTGAAACAAGACAATGACGACAGTTGGTGATCATGACCCGTAGCGTGGGTCATGATCGTGTCGAGCAAACAAAAAAGGAGCCGATCTTCTGGATGTCGTGCCGGCAATCCTGCACCGAATACCCAGACGGGTAACAATGGCTGCCGGGCACGTCTCGCTCGTGACCCATTATCACTGCCTCAAAAGAGCAGCAATCTTTGCCTTTCACCCGGTTTCCCCGGCTTTTAACCTAGGAATAAGAAAAAAGGGGGTCGCCTCTCGACACGCGTCCTAGCATAAAGAGATCAACAACGTACCTTTCCCTTCAGGAGCACACCCTCTCCGACCTTTTCTAGGTTCTCGGATAGCACACCCTTGTTAGGATTGAAGACAACTTCACCGTTTGGTCCCTTGGCGCCATACATGCCCTTTAGGAACTGTCTGATAGTCTCCTCATCCTTGATCACCTTCTCCACCTCGCCAGACGCAAGATGCATCTGATATGCGAACTGGGGTACAGGCCCCTTGACAATGTCTTCAATGGGGAAGTATCTTTCAGACGGCGCAGTATACGGTGTGCAGATTGAAAAGACGTGAGTAATTAGCTCAGGGTACCTAGATGTGTCTTGTTAGAAAACAATGATTTGATCACGGTTGGAAAGTGGGTTATTGAGATTTACCATTGAGCAGCACGCCAAACGACGGCACCCCCCCTATTCCCGGTATCAGCATATCGATTCCTCGTCTCGAGCAGAATCGTCGATGAGACGCTGTACTACTCACCAATCATGACCTCCCAGCACAATTTGCGGCGCCTCGACTTCCTTGGCCAGCGCAGCAATGTCGTCTGACGCCCTCTTCATACCATATAGATTGAGCGGGTTGGGAGGGACTTGTGGAGCAGCCTGTGCGCAGCACGATCAGCATTTCGCCTTTTACGACGAGTATATCCTGGGGAAGAAAGAGAAAGAGAAGCATGGAAAACTTACCGTTCCTCCATATCCCATCATATTCGGTGCTACGACGCGGAATCCCAAATCCAGCAGAAGTGGGATCTGGTATCGCCATCCTATGGCGAGATCGGGCCATCCATGGATCTAGGGTTTGGTGCGTTAATCGAGTTATTTGCAGTATACAGCGTGTCCATCTCTCTGCAATAACTATCCCAAAGCCACGTTGTCCTTCTTTTTTCTTCTTCTTTTCCTTTCTTCAGACAACCCACGGTTACTCCGACTATGCAGGAAAGAAAAACATACCAGAAAAACAGTCTTCTTCCACCCCCCAGACTTGGGCACACCATACAAATACTCGTACGTCTGTCCATTCAGCGTCGCCGTCTTAACCTCGATGCGCGAGTCAGACTCTGGGTTGATAGGTTCGATGCTTGACATGGTTTTTCGTTTTTTCACTTGGCTATAAAAAAAAAGCTATAGTCACACTAGAAAAAATCTTCGTCTGTCTCAATACAAAGATGAAGATGGAGATGTAGTACAAGGTAAATGTTTTAATTGTTAGGGAAAAGTAAGAGAAAGAGCAGTAGTTGATATGCTTTCCTCTCGGAGCTACTCGAAGTAGAAGTTCGTACGGTAGCTTGCTTTCGTACGAGGTATGATGCAAAAAAAAGCGGATATGCCGAGGCAAAGTACGTACCTAGGACAGAGTGGGGTTCGCGTCACATTTGGTACGATGGCCGTCACTGTCGGGCCTATTTGTGTGAATGTCTTTTTTTGGGCTTGGGCATGTCATGCTACGTGTCGATACTCATTTTGCAATGTTGACATTTTACCTATATATATAGCAAGTAGAAAATATACTAGGTGTTTAAGGAAATATAGTAAAGAGGAATTGCGGTGGCGTGAGTCGGGTTGCTATATTATATGTATTTTCTCTAATTGTAGGTTGCGTCCTTGAATGTGTATGAAGCCAGAATATAGGCTCGCGAGCTACAGCTTAATGCAATACAGTTGGACCCAGGCATACGAAAGTTTGTACCTCAATTGCCTATCGCTCTTTTCCCGGAACACGCCCACACTTGGTTTGGTAGTCAGCAAGCAGTGTTCATTCTTTCAATTCAGCATATTGGGCAACGTGTAGTTCAAGTACTGGCTTGTCGTGCATAATGACTTATCACCATGCTGCATCAGATTAGGCTGTATGATGTAGTATGACGTCACAACAGCTAATGCAGTAACAAGAATCCCCAATTAGGACATTGTTGCTTTCCTGGGTTCTGCTCGAAAGTATCATCGCACCATTGCTCCAGGTCTTTACATTGAGTTACGAATCGGATAGGACCTAGAGGCCGAAGCAAGCTCTAGTAAGGAAGATGATCGGCGGGTGGAAAGACGGGTATCCGAAGGGATCGAAGGTATTGTGTCCAAACGTATATCCACGAAAGCAAGATGTGGTTAGTGGACAGTGGATGTTAAACGGAAGAAGCTCCCAGCGGCACTCAGTAGATGACGGTGTCCTCGGCAGCCTCCTCTACGACATCTTCTCCATTCTCATCTTCATCATCCTTGGCAGGCTCCTCGGGGACGATGTCACGATTTGCATCCCTGCTATCCTGCGTATCCCCAGTGGCGTGTTCATCCCTTGCTTCCGTGGTGGTGTTGGGATTATCAGAATGTCGGTGGTCTACTTCCATGTCCTCAGGCGGAGCAGTGCTATCATTAGTGGCACCATTGGCGGTGGATGTTGCGTGAGGTGCATCTGCATCATGGCTCTTACTAGTCTGGGAATCTGTTGCATGGCGGTTCATTTCGTCGGCAGCGTCCCGCTTCCGCTGATTATCCGCGTGCTGGCGAGCCTCGTATTCAGCCACCTCATGTCTGATGATGTCTTTGGCTTCGGCTATTTGGTCTTGTATGCGGTCGTCTTCGCCGGGGCTGGTTTCCCAGGGCTTATAGTACTGGACCGGGAATTAGCTTTCGGGAATGGGCAACTGGGTCATGCGATAACGTACAAGACGTGGTTCTGTCTTGGTCTGAAGGAAGTGGGCCATGCTGAGGAGGTTGTCATGACGGATGCGCATCTGGGAATAGTAAGCCCTGGTTGAACAGAGTGTCATGTGTTGCCGCGACTTACTGATTCCCTCTCGAAGCGCTTCTGTTCTATCCATCGCTGCTCTTTCCGCCTTGCTGCGCGCTCAGCTCTCCTCTGTTCGCTCTCGTGGTCTTCTTGCTTGCGTTGGGCCAACTGTCTCTGCTCGATTTCAAAGCGGCGTTTCTGTGCGGTGGTGGCAGTGTTCTGTGAGAGCGCTCCCAGGACGGCGCCGAACAGCCTGCGCTCTCGTCCCCTCTCGCGGCGCACTGGGGCAGGCTTGGTATCTCTGGAGCCGGAATCACGTCTATCGTTGTCGCCGGATACATCGTCGGCTTCGATTCGTGGTCGCTTTGCCGGGTCGTCTGAAAATGACTCCTGGCGTCTTTTCTGGCTGTACACGGGCGAGGCTGGCACTGAGAGTTCGTCGGGAACGACTACGGCGGACGCAATAGAAGCGTCCATTGTTACATGGAACCCAACTAGGCAGACTTTCTATTGTTGTAATGTGCTATATGCCCCGCAACGAAGCCAGCATGTCACGCGTCGTAGAAAAGAAAGGGTGAGTGAGACGAGGCATATCTAACGCGACACGAGCTTCGGCGCAGAGCAGGCGTTCATCTCCATGGGCGGTGCTTGGCTTACGCTAGCAGCGGACCCCCGAAGCTCGACTTTCACTTCTACAACTTTCTCTCTCGCGCCTTCCATTACAGCATACGCCACTTAATAAAAAGAGACATAACACAACGATCCTACGAATCTACGAATCCCTCGCAACAGCTCCATCTCAACACGCAAACACTATACTGAGAACCAACCCACCATGTCTCGCCATCACCCGTAAGTCCACTCACACCCTCTCACTCTCCCTCTCCTCTCTTCCCATATAAACTAACAAATCTCCTCACTCAGCGATCTCGTAATGTGCCGCAAGCAATCCGGCATATCCATCGGCCGCCTCTGCGACAAATGCGACGGCAAGTGCCCCGTCTGCGACTCGTACGTGCGCCCCACGACACTCGCCCGCATCTGCGACGAATGCTCCTTTGGCAACTACCAGAACAAATGCGTCGTCTGCGGTGGCGAGGGCATTTCCGACGCTTTCTACTGCTTTGAGTGTACACGTCTTGAGAAGGATAGAGATGGATGCCCCAAGATTATTAATCTGGGAAGTAGTAGGACGGATTTGTTTTACCAGAAGAAGAATTTTAGAAATCATTGACGGGGAGTTGGGGATATCAGTGTGTGTGAGTGGAATGTAATAGTGCCGGGTGCGTTATGCGCTGGTAGGGGAAGGGCAAAGGAAGAGCATGGAGAAGCGGACATTACCATTGGATACAGAGGCGTTTTAGGAGTCCAAGATACCTCGAGATTTTTCTTAACGGTACCTATGCCATTTTTCTTCTTGATCGAAAGACTTGGTACTGACAAGTTCACAAGATCTTTCTTTGGTTCATTTAAAGTTACGGAGACACCAGTGCAACGACATAGCTTGAATATCTCTGGGAAAAGCGGACAATGTAAAGATGAATAATCCTATTCAAGTGGCCCCTTCATCTATCTAGCAGAGCTTGGGTATCATGTTCGCAGCTCCAACGCGTGCCCCCCAAAAAATGACCAGAAAACGCCAAATCCAGACGCCGCTAGATGTAGACAAGCTTTTCAGCTGATAGCAATAACTGAAATACGGTTTTTCTCCCAGATACATCAAACGTGTGCCAACTCTACCGGCCAAAGTCATCTTCATCTCAATGTCCATTCACACCTGAATTGCTAAACTTGCGCTTCTTGGCCTCGCGCTCGCCCGCATCTTGCGACGGCCGGTACTGATCGAGCTTGCCCTGCATACGATACGTCTCACGTTTGATATTCTCCGCATTGGCCAATAGGTCCATCTCCGTGACGGGCGCTTCAATACTCTCCAACACACTATTGACCGTGCTGATGTGATTAGCATCTTTCTTGTCATCGCGCCAGCGGGGCGTGCCGTCTGCTTCTTGCTTGTATTTCCACTGCCCATTATCTGTGCGATAGCACTCAATTATGCGGCCGTCTAGACGCTGGTTGAGGGATTTGAGCGTTTCCCACTCGGCTGGGGCGAGGGAAAGCTGGGCAAATACTTGGTACTTGTTTTGATTGTGCTGGACAAGGAGTTCGATGGGGCGCGGCATTGCGTCGTAGTCGGGAATCAGGCCTTCTTCGCCGTCTTCAGGGTCAATGAAGGGGAACTCGCCGAGGCGGAGCTTGAAGTCGATTGTGTTCTCGTGCGGTGGCTTCCATTTGAGAATGTGTCGATCTGTGCCAAACTGATATGGTGTGGATACACAGGTGAAGATTAGGCCATCGTTGCCGTGCCGGAGGTTTGGCAGTATGTTGCTGAACATGTCCTCAAGTTTATACGCTGCATAGGTCTTCTTGCCCTTGAGCGCAAATGGTTTGAGGTCATCTGGTCGGATGTTCTTGCCAAAAGTCCTCGTCAGGTACATTTCGTACGGTTTGATGACCCAATCGTGCAACCGTCCTAACCGCTTGTCTAGTGTTCTCCCCGTGACATTCTGCTCGTTGACTGCCAAACAATCAAAGACGTAGAAATTCAACCGCGGCGCAGACTCGTTTGGATACTGGTCATGTACTAGTTCGCCGTCCAGGATCGTGCCGTACAGAAAGGGCTCGGGTTCGTTTGGATGCATGTAATGCGGTATTCGAAAGGGTGGTCGCACATCGTAGTAATTGTTCTTGCGGTCAATCAGAAAGGTCAAAGGCTCAAAGGCACCCGTTGGCCCCTCCTGCCAGTGGAGGAAGAGAAGACAGCGCAAGCCGTCCGTCTTCTCACACATGAAGTATTCGTTCCGCTGAAGCTCGGCAATATGTTCGCGTGCAAATGATACGGGCTGGGCGCCTGGAAAGCGTACATTGTCGCGTTCGAGAAGGTCCGCGACAGCTTGTTTGAGTGGTTGCGCTTCATGGTTGGGTATGAGGAAGCCTGGTAGCTGTGGCGGGGGCGCATGTGACGGTCCCGTGGCCGGCATCTTGAAGAATGTAGTATGCTTTCGTGATAATACGCGGGTTTGGGTATTGCGTGTGCGTTATTAAGAAGGTGAGAGTAAAGTTATGGAGAATAAGCTAGACTGTGTTCGCGACTACTCCAACCATGAAACTACGCGCCAAGGTTTACCTAGTTACATAGGCCCAGTTATGTAAGCCGGAATAGTCAGCCACGTTGCGCTGTCAAGGCCTTGTCCATAGAAAAAAGTACTGATATTTCGAAGAGTCAAAGAATCACTAACTGATATCGTTTGTATTCACAATTTCCTGATCACGGGTTGACACATGGTTATTGAGGTCTCTGAACTGCGACTCAGGCACAGAACTTGGTATGGTCACTGTAGAGTTTATATTTATGGTGGTAGTAAGTGGAACCTGCATAAGTCGTCTAAATTGGTAATTTTTGCAATGTTGTTGTAATCATGTGCAATATCTGTATCATATTCACAATTCGCTAAGGGAAACCCTTGGTATAAATTGCGATGTCTTTTGCCCTCGTTTCGCATTACACTTGCTGTCTTCAATACATTTTTCATATAACCGAAACCGAAATGCACTGAAACAACGCCTATGAAAAAATGGAGACAAGAAACGCCCCCGAATTTTCCCCATTAGCCATGTGACTATTCGCTTGTCTGTCAAGTTTTAGTCCGTTCTCATGCACTCATTTGGTCTTGTCCTACTTCCCGTTCCCTCAAGGATGGTACCCGGGCGCAACCCAATAGAGTCCTTGTAAATGGTTGAGTAAAACGAAGGCAATGCGCAGTCTTGCTGTCGTGTCACTTGGTAGAGTGCTCGTGATAACGATGATACATTTACTCCGATTAGACATCTGCCGAATCGTGTGCCAACACATTGCGCAATGATTGAGCTGGAGTGAAGAGGTACTATGTCTGTTCATTGACAGCCGCGGTTCGAAATCGTTTGCCGAATAATGGCACAGACACATGGTCGGCCTAGCCAGATATTTGTTCATATAGATTTCAGACTTCCAGGGTGTCCTCTTCACAGCAGATCTGCAAGAAACAGCAACCTCAAAACTCGTAGAGGTCAACTGGTTTATGATGCAGTATACTCTGGGGGAGGTACTGTGTCTGCGATAGGTGGCGCCATGTGCCTTGACCCAAACTCATGTATTGATAGCGTAGTTGCCAGCGGCTGAGCATCCCAGCTCACATTGAGGTAGTGAGGTGGTTCCATAGGATCTACCTCTTGATACACTGGCCTAGGCTCTAGGTCGTATACTGGAAAGCCATCCTCAAGTTCAGATAGATTTGCCGCCAGTGGCACTGTGGTTAGGTAAACGGGTTGGGTACACACAATACTAGACCACTCTCGATCGGCACATTTGCCAGTGATTTCGATTTGTAACTCGTACTCCAAGTTCAGGCCATAGGTTGTGAAACTTGGTGTAAACTCGTGGCCTGTAAGCTTGACGTCTGCTATATCTAGTAAGGAAAGCCCATCGTATAGCAGCCGTCCATTTCCCTTTTCGTACTTCTTGTCGCAGAGCATGATGTGGCCCCTTTCTGCATGCATGTGTTGTTTCTTTGGAGGACGGGCTGATGGATCACTTGGCGTGAATATGTTGAAGATAAAGTTCAACTGAACTTTGAGGCGGTGTATAAACAGATCAGGCGGGCTCGCAAGCGATTCGGAACGCTGGAGGTGCTGAACACTGATGACAACGGGAACTTGGGAGCCAACAACTAGGACACGAGCAGGAGTCGCGGATATACTGAATTTGACATAGGGAATCTCGTCCAAGCTCTGGAAGCCAAAGAGCAACTCTTTGTCAGCCAGCTTCTCCTTGATCTTTTTAAGCTTTCCCGCCCTCTCTTCGTAGTCTTGGAACAGTTTGCGCGTGCGGATGAACTTTTGGTGGCTACAGTGTTTGGGGAGCGTTGTGCCAAAGTTCGTGTCTGGTTGGAGGAGTGTGGGATGGAGGTCGGGTGGTGGTGGCGTGTACTTGAGTTCTTGGCGTACCCTCACAGGCAGACTATCCGGATCGCTACTCTCCATGGTCACCTCAAGTTGATATACAATCTGCACATCTGGAGATGTTCCAGCACAACTCGGAGGTAGTGGAAATCCTGGAGAATGCTGAAAGCGTGGATGATTGAACGAGTCCTCCGGATAGAGCCAATCTCTATCTGTAGGCGGTAGGAGGCTCACATGTTGCGCAAAGGTGAAGGAGAAGGGCAGTTCTGCCTTTCCGGGATTTGATGAGCTTGTGGGCAGGAGATCGAGGTTTGAGCTATTGCCTGTAGAAACGAACAAATCCTGCGATTCTCGACAAAGTTCAATGTAGGTCGGCTTGCCAGAAGAATGCGGGGTGATGGAGAAGCCTCTTAGAATAATGTTGATGCGCGGAGATCGTGCTTGGGAGATGAGAAGAAGCCCTCTCACGTGATCTCCAGCCGTGTAAGCCGGCGGCGAATTGAACAGATGGATGTAGACGGGGTTGTCTCTGCGGTTGGCTCGTCTGCCAGCGAACGGCCCCTCAGGCCCCATAGTATCGAGTGGGTGTTTTGCACCGCTGAGGCGATTCAATGAAACAGTGGGAAAGACGCGTTATAAAGCAGTAGGTGACAGACGGAGGATGCATTGACAAACGGGGGATGCAATGACACCTTAACCCCCGGTCTCTTCCCCGGTCTCGGCGCCTGCATACCAAGCATCAGGGGTGTTCACGCATGAGCGCCAAAATGCCATGGTCGAGGCACTGCACGTGAATGCCATGATTGGTACGTAGATAACTACCGAACCGAGTGTGTAACCGGGTACAGGTGACAGCGCAGCCATGGCAGATGTGATGATTGGAGAAAACAACCCTCTTCACTGATGGAACGATGCTGCTTGATGGGATCATGTCGGGGGCGAGCATCTGTGTGAGGCGCATGGGAGAGAGATGCTTGCTATTGGGTCGTTCTGCCGGTCAGGGTGGTGCCGTCATCGATGGAGGGCGCGCGACTCGCGACTTCGCCAATTCCATCCAGGCAAAGACTGACTGCCTTTGCACAGCACACATCCGCACATACACACATTGCCCACAATGGCCTCCAGCTACATGTGCTCAGCCTGCTCACGCGCTATAAGCAGGTCCTCTACGCCCCTTTTGCAGGTACACAACCATGTTCCGCCATGCTGGCAGCAATTGACTTTTGTAGCCATCGAACAAATTAACCCTCCGCCAAGCGCATCGAACTTTCTCCGCAGCCACGCCAACCTTCTACCATGTGTCACACACCCGGTCGGCAGACGTAAGACCAGAAGCAATCAAGAAGCCGCACCCGAGCGTGGCATCAGGCGTGACTGGACTGGCACAGAAGTTGCGCGAAAAGGCCCCGCTGATGACTGAGACCTACGTCGCATACGGCGCAACAAGAGACCTGATCAAGGAATGCACCAAGCCGGGCGAGTACAAAATACCGCAGGCTCTGCTGAAAGGGGGTGAGATCCCCGTCGACGACAATGGCGTGCACCTGGGAGAGGGCGAGGGTTGGTGGTATGACAGTAAGTCTAGATTGTGGCACAGGCACGCATACACTTGGCTCACTCCTACACAGCCCTCGGACTGAAGCCAACCTTCTCCAACTGGGCGCAAATCACCTTTATTCACATGTACATGCTGCAAGTCCGTTTCCGCATGTTCCCCCAAACACATGCTCCTGTGTGGATCCAGCATCTCACCAACCATGCTTTTTACGCCGCCGAAGACCGTCTCGTGGTATGGCACAAGTTCAATGCCAACTCGCTGCGCCAAAAGTATCTCAAGGACATGTTCTCCCAGTGGCGCGCAGTGCTCCTGTCATATGATGAGGGTCTGGTCAAGGGCGACGCCATGCTTGCAGCTGCCATTTGGAGAAATCTACTCGGCGCCAGAGAGGACGCCGACTTTGAGAAGCTAGCCCAGATTGTAGGATACATGAGGAAAGAACTGAAGAGGTTGGACAATGCCACCGATGATGATGTGGCGAATGGGCAGTGGAAATTCCGCGGCAGTCCTGGAGACGAAGCTGGTCTCGTAAAGTCACCAAGTAGGTTGATGGCGACCGAGACGGCCAAAGTTTGATGAATTAATGGGAAGGAGACGACACCAAGTGTACTATACCTGTATCTACTACACGAGACACATGAAACCCCAAGGATTCATCTTCAATTACAGGATTACGACACAGAAGAGTGTTTGAAACACTACTACTCATAATATCTTCTCCCATCATGTAAAAATTAGTCGCAGGATATGTTGATTAGGAAACAAAGGGTACATATAACAGTCAACATTGGTGTGCTCCGTTCACAACTTGAGCATGCTCATTCAGCAGCCATACCCAATCCGGCCATGTACTGAACCTTTAGAGCACGTGTTCAAGGTGCGGAAGGCACCACTCGTCGCTCCTTATTCACCTGCACAAAAGAAAATACATGCAGCCCGTCATTGCTGTCCAATCACAACGACTACCAGTCCGCAATTTGGAAGAGATGGAGTGTATGGGTCGGATCTAGTTGACCTAATAGCCAATGCGAACAGAAAGCAACTGGTCCATACACTAGGCACTTTGCCATTTTGCCGTATTCCGAGACTTCGAGCTCCAAGACATACTATTTGCTTATGGAGTTGACGTCATCTTTGCAGCGCGACTGCTCTATTCACCCTGACAAACCACTTATCCTACAACATATGACCTTGTACATCCGCCAAACTCATCCTCCTAAAAACCATTGTACCTCGAAATTTGTGCCAGGAATAAAAGTCCACGTGGTTGGTATGTTGTTTCTCCGCGGCTGGCGACAAATTGGAAGACTCAAGATCCGGTGACTGACTTATTAAATTTTTCTTCAAACATATCGTACCTCAATGTCCCATTATTACAGATTTTCCAAAGCCATCGCTTTTTGTTGGCCCCGGCGCCAAAATTCAGAAGGAACTGGGATCGTTCCCTGACCTCGATTCACAACGCTTCAGCCAGGAACAATATCAATACGATCCGCGGGCTCCTCCGATACTGCAAGTTCGAAAGGAGCGGCGTGTCTGGGGGGTGGTACAAGATATCGCAACCGGTCTTGCAGCATCTCTGGTACGCTGATTCTCGAGCACACGATATGCCCTTGTCCATCAACTGCGGTAATCTCAAGAGCGGCATTCTGTTCCGAGATGGAGATTGATATCCTTGACGCGTCGGCACTACTAGCCCGCAGCTTAACAACCCATGAAAGCAGACCAGTAGTCGAGCTTGTCAGCCCACCCATGGGCGCTGCACGAAGAGTCAACAACTTCATGTTGACTTCATTGTGGCCCTTCTCCACAACCACTACGAAACGGCCATTGCAGGATACTGCGCCAGCAAGAACGCTTGATCCCACCACGCTGTCGGGTAGCGGTTTTATCAGTTGCCGGAGGGTTTGTGGGTTGGTTTCAAAAGTATCAATCGGCACGATGAAGGTTCGGGGGAGACTTGATCCTGGCTTGTGATCCACTGTGCAAAGAATGTAAGACCTTCCCGTTGGTGAAATAATCAGAGTGGCTGTCGATATCTCGTCGCGAAAAGCCTAGAAAAAGTCAGCCCTGGATGGAATGCTTGTAAAGATGTCTTACGCGTTCGCTGCTGCTCGCATTGCAGTCAACGTGCCAAATCGGGTCCAGACGCATAGTCGACTTGAAACTCAACTGTTTACTGATATTCCAACAGTATAAGTGGTTTCCTGTCGATAAAGCAAAAGCCATGAGGCCGTATACGGCATCACTCCGAAGAGGCGAAAAGCCGACGACCTTGATAGCCCCGTTGTTCTGCGGGCATGTCAATGTTGTGCAGTGGCTCTCGACATTCCAGCCTTGCGTGTAGATATACCTGAAGACCTTGACCCCGCTTGTCCCTTCCCCGCCCACCGCGATACTCGCAGTAGCTCCCCCTTCAACAGACGGAGCGCCCTTTTGCGAAATAGACACTGATCTTGGAGTCCAACATTCGTTTTGATCAATGCGCTGTTCCTTCACCAAAATGGGTACGCCGCCGCCATGTCGGCGGTACTCATCATAAACCAATAGGCGCCTATGGGTGATTACAGCAAGCAAATCCTCCGACAAAGCGATATCTCGTATTCTCTCGTCTTTATGCGACATGGGAATGCTCAACTCGGCTGCAAGTGGAATCTCTCGACTCTGGTTCCCATTCTGCACGTTGTATAGCCGTACTTGCTTGGACGAACACACGGCGACCCAGCCTGATGGCGAGACTGATGTCGCAACATCATACGGTTTGGATAGAAACCTCTGGCCAGGTCTGTGCAAGCGGGTTTCGGCATGCGAAGCAAACGAGGCTGGAAACAAAGGGAAATTCTCCACGGCTAAGGAAAAACGGCGCGTTGAGGGGTGCGAAGAACTGCTTGAAATTGACATCATCGACGAGCGCAAAACAAGGATGCCATGAGAACGAAAGAGGAGTTGTAGAGGGTATGGCCCACGGAGCACGGTGGGCCTTGGTTGTGAAGCAGCGGAACCGCGAACGCCTGGAAACGGACGGTCAGCCCGTGTTCTGGGGTCAGATACGGCGGCAGTTGTTATCAGTTGTGATGACTAGATCCAACTGGCATCGCGCATGCGCCTCAGCCTACGAACTCAACGTATGAACCATCGGTTACGTGGCCTGGACCACAGCGGCTTTTGACGTTTAAGATGTATCCAATTAGCAATTTCTAGCGGCGCCAGCCTGTATCTTCTGTCCATAAGCGTACACCGGGAGGCCGCAGCAAGCGTGGCTGTGATGCTAAAACGCACCCGCACGCCAGTCGTATTTGGCCGTGGCGTTTCTTAGTGTCATCTACCAACTTCACGTGTACAACCCGATGCAGCTGCGGTGATCTTGCCCGGATTCCCATTATCCTGACCAATCACAATCAAGCCAAGTCGTGTGCCAATATACCGTTTCTATCCCGAGGTGTTCCTATTGATTGTGGCTTCAGCAGGCAGAAGCGAGGACTGGCAGGACGGCACGCTGTGTAGTCTTGGTCTTTGGTCTTGAGGCGTGGGACCGGCGTACATCAAGTTGACACGCCCGGAAACCAGGCTGGCGGAAGGCTCAAATTGTTCCAAAGTGCTGCCTTGACTGGTTGTAGCACACTGCTGCGGCACGCGTACTTGGGGTGTCTCACTCATAGTCCCACTCTCCACGGTCCGCCTAATCAACGTTGCAGCCTCACAGTCGCCCTGACCCACCAGAAAGTATGGACGAAGAAGAAAGGCCATTAGATCGATCACCTTACTATGTGACACATTCTGAGCACCTCGATCGTGTCCTCAGCAGGCCTCAACTTGCAGGTAAGCTGGCCTTGGCTCCAGAGAAACGGCATTTTATAACGTCACAGGCATTGGAATTTCTGGCTGCATTGGCGGAGGCATCTTTATTACTTCGGGTGCCCTGATATCTACCACGGGATCGCTAGGAGCTGCTATCAGCTATGCCGTTGCGGGAGGAATCATCGCTTGTGTCATGTACACTCTCACAGAAATGGTGACATGCAGACCTTTGACTGGTTCGCTCATCGACCTCCCTCACACTTTCTTGGATCCTGCATGTGGGTTTGCAGTTGCATTCATGTATGGGTATGTTTTTGTTGCCGCCATTGAAATCGAAAGCTGATGGGAAAAGATTGGGCAAGATTTTCGCCATGGCTACACTCACAGCACACTCGGCAGAGCTCACTGCTCTTTTGAAGAGCGATCCAAAGCCACACTCTACTGGTGCAGAAACCGCCATAAACATTGCTTTCATTGCGTTGACAACTTTTTCCCATTGTCTTGGCGTCAAGGTTAGTTGAGACTTATAGATGATAAGTTGCACTCGAGCTTACATTCCATCAGCTTTATGGCAAAATCGAACGAGTACGCTATACTCAAACGTATCTCATGGAGCTGTGTCTAACATGATGTGTCCAGGTAGTTATGTGGTTCAAGATAAGTTTGCTTGTGCTTGTATGCGTAATGATGGTGGTGATCAACCTCGGAGGTATGCTATCAAAAATTTGTGATATTGCAGATGCTTTTCTGATATAATCTAGGCGGCGGTCCAAGGGAAGGAAAATATTACGGAAGTGAGTATCTGTCTCAATCAGCCACATTGTGTACACTAACCAGGACCACAGACTATACAACCCATGCTTTTACTCCCGATTGGAAACCAATTGGACACAATAGTACGACTGCCGATCCTCTGGCACTAAGAGGCGTCTCAGATCATGCTTATGGGATTTCTGGGGCTGGAGGCGTCCTGTTTTCATTCATGTAAGTGCTATGTCATCGTGTTGCAGCAGCTGGGTTAATGACCGGCCAAGCACTTCAATCACACTTGCCATGTTCTCTTGCTTCGGAACAGATCTCGTTGCAATGACCGCAGGAGAGGCGAAAAATCCCTGGAAGGATGTACCAATTACCATGTCCTTTGTGTACCTTGTGCCCCTCAGCATATATCCTTTTGCCATCTTCGCTGCTGGATCGAACGTCAATTACGCAAACCCAGACCTACCCAAGATATGGGCAAGAGGTGGAGGCGTTACGAGATCAGTCTTTGTCATCGCGGCCCAGGAATCCTCACTCCATGGACTGCCAAAGGCACTGAATGCGCTCTTCATAGTATCGGCATACACGACTGCAAATACTGACCTGTATGCAGCTTCGAGAAGCGTCTTCATGCTGTCACAACAATACCTCCCGCACAAAATCGCCAACATATTTGGTCGGACTAACAATGGCCATACTCCACTGGCGGCCATTCTGCTATGCTCAGCCCTGGGATTCATATCACTTATTGGCTTAGCCGATAAATCGGGATCGCAACCACGCATTACGCTGTCTGAGCTCTATACAGGGACGGCCACATGCATCAACCTCTGCCTTTGTATAACCTTTTTGCGCTTCAAAGCCGGCCTGGACCGTCTAGCCAAGCGAAAGATTTTCGGCAGAAACCACCCACTGTACAAATCTCGACTCTTCAAGTCGCGCTGGCAGCCTCTCCCCGCCTACATTGGCATCGTCGGCAGCGCATGCGTGATCCTCTGGTCTGGCATCCCCCCTTTCATCATCCTCGTCACAAAAAGCAACCTCACATCGACCAAAAGCCTCAAATCAACAATCAGCCTCGCCTTTGACGTGCTGGGCGCATACATCGGCCCCGTCCTCTTCGTCTGCCTCTACCTAACCTACAAATACATCTACCCACGCACCTCCGCCGTCGACATCCGCAACCTCACCGTCGAAGACTACGTCCTCCAAGATCTCTCCTACATCGAGCTCGAGGGCCCGGAGTCGGTCCCGCATATCCCGCGACCCCGCTTCGACTCGTACGAGATGGACGGCCAGAACGACGGCATTGCGAGTCCCGTAAATGCCATGTTCCAGGATCCGTTCAAGGAAGAGGGCACGTGGAATGTCAATGTTAGTGCGAATCCCGATTCGGATATGCAGGAGGAGATGGAGGCGGAGGCGGCGCGCAGGAACGAGCGCGCGCGCATCAGACGGATTCTCGAGCAAAGGCCGATGAGGATGGGGCGCGGGTTTTGGAGGGAGGTGTGGAGTTTTGTTAAGACGGATAAGGAGGAGTGAATTTTTTTTTCTTTTATCTTTTTCTTGTTTAGTAGCGAATCAATCTCACAACATATTTACTTCATCTTCACTATCCAATTTTTTTTGAAATGGTTATGGTTGCTGCATTGAAATTGTTTTTTTCTTTGGGGAATGAAAGGGGAAAAACTCTCTTCCAAGGGACTGTCTTACATTAATTTCGTGATACGAGCCAGACGAGATGAGCCGCGGCTTTGCATCGGAATGTGGAGTGGTTGCATGTACTTACTGTAGCTGTGAGCGCGGCCGGTCGGGAAAAGTCGGGGGTTACTTGCGGACCACGTCCCATAACGGATTGCACCGACGGGCAAACCTTTAATATGTAGTAACTACTTGAATGTATTGAAAGAGAAAGTGAAAGAGAGAAAGAAAGAAAGAAAGAAAGAAAGAAAGAAAGAAAGAAAGAAAGAGAACGGGTAGAGAATACATTGCATTTGAATGTTTGTTAATGTTTGATATTTGATTCTGAAATATGATACATGATTCGTAGCCCCCTCTATTTTTTCTAGAGGGTTTCTCTTTGACGCCAGATGCTATGAAAGGAAAAAAAACGCTAGATGCTATGCTGAGCGATGAAAATGATGTCTGTCTCCTTCAATTCCGCAGGGCACACGAGCCGGGGACAGCTTGAATGCTGTGATGGCCGTTGCTCGTGACCTGGTATGCAGTGTGGGGTCCATGGCGCGCAGCGCATGGATTTCCTTGTTCTCTCTCGTGCCTTTCTTCGGGTCCTTCCTGTGGCGTGTGTCCGTTGTTGCACGCAACACTGGTCGTTTCTGCTCGGCTAGTTTCTTACAACCTCCCCTCTCAACGCCTCGCCTTCACTCATTGCACCTCGTAAATCTCCATGGCACGCTGAAGATCCTCGATGCTGGTCTTGTCGCCGTACGCCTCCTCGAGAATCTTGTTCCTGTCCTTGCGCGTAGTGAGCCTGGCTTCTAGACCGGCAATGGCGCGCTCCATGTCTTGCAGGCTAGAGCGCTCGCCATAGGCGTCCATGAGCATCTGGTTCCTTTGCTCCTGGGTCAGCTCTAGTGCAGAGTGGACCTTGCGGTTGGCATCATTGAGGGCATTTGTAACACCAAAACCTATGTTAGCATTAGCATCACCAAGCGAAAGTGGCCGGCGAGGCTGCGACGATGATGCATCTCTGGGAAGATAGATCATACCGATGGCTACCATGGCCATGGTAGGGAGGTACCTGGGTCTTTGTTAGTCCTGGCTGTATACAGGTGGTGATTGACTATGCAAGTAGTAGACGCACCATCTGGCGACCCTTCCGAGCTTGGGGACAACACTGGCGCCTGGGGCGGCTGCCATGTGTGCTGCTGTGGCATCCTCGAGGGAAATGGCAGTGCGAGCACGTGCAGAGGTGGTGAAGAGCCTCTGGCGAACGAGGGTCGAAGTGCGGAGAAGGAAAGACATGTTGTTGGCGGTTGTGTAGTAGGAGTGGCGGAAAGTGAAATGGCCAGTGGGTGATGGTCGAATAGGGCAGATGTGGGTTAACTTATATCCCGTTGGTGGTGGTGGTGGTAGTGGTAGTGGTGGTGATAATGGGTAAGGGCTTGGAATGTGGATGTGATGGCCAAGAGGAGCGTGTATCGGCCGCGGTTTGGTTTCTGGCAGGGAGATGTCTGATTGATGCGTGGAACGGTGTGTTCATGCGTGGTGATGCGTGATGTGTTCCGGTCAAGGGATTCCAAGGCGCGGACTATGCAGCCTGTATATACGGCGGCGTTGTGCGGGGAAATGCAGGTCACAGGCGGGCTGTGCACCAGTGTCTCTCCACGACCACCCTCATGTCATGCCACGAATCACAACACTTGACATCACCGGGCTCCCTGACCCTGAGAGTAACAGACGGCCAATCCGAGCCATTGTCGTGCCGTGTGCGTGTCTTCAAATCCGGGGACTGCTGACGTACCGTGCTGCTTCTCTCCCGGCCGCGCATCGAAGTCGCCTCTCTGTATCCATCGCAGCCGCGCCCACTTCTCTTACTACTACCACTACTACTTGGCGGCCGTGACCCGTCTGGGATGCGTTTCGGCTGTGAGGACGGCAGCGGCCGACACCCAATTGCACGTCAGCGGGGCGGGGGGTTGCATCCAGGTGGAGTTAGCTGTGTGCTGATGGTGGTTAGACGACCGTCTTTCGATTGTGGGGTGAGGCTGCCGGTCACGAGACTCGCCCATATCCCGCCATGCTGATGTCAGTCTGCATATCCACAACCGGTTCCTCGTCCGGCCAGACACCTCAACCTCAACACCACGGTTTTTCTTCATGTCTCCCATCGTCATTGGCACCCGATGCAAATTTCTTCTGCAGGACATTTAACAAGTCCCGGACTATGACAGCAGCAGAACAGCCGCCCCGGACTTTTGTGTCAAATAAATACCACAGTCGGTCCAAATGCCTTACGCCATGGAAGCACTGACAAATGTTTCGTCAAACACGAAACATGCGCCTCGCTAAGTCCAGACAATTAGGCAACACGCCATAGCTGGTCGACAACAAAAGTATAACTTTGAAACGCTCCTCGAAGCCATGAGTTGCGCGCGTACCTTGAGTTGATGCTCAGCTCAGTAAAGACACGGTGGGATAATGCACATGCTGGCACATAAAAACAACTCTAGGGTTAGCTTGGAAGAGACCCAGTGGCT
Source organism: Bipolaris sorokiniana ND90Pr (assembly GCF_000338995.1). Lineage (NCBI taxonomy): Eukaryota > Fungi > Ascomycota > Dothideomycetes > Pleosporales > Pleosporaceae > Bipolaris > Bipolaris sorokiniana. Next base: position 131,925 of record NW_006911902.1, on the reverse strand, counting down.
GTTGCTTGATATAATGGCCGCTCATCCACCATTAGATCTGCTCACTTCTCTATACGCACAGTATATAGTGGTCCTGAATTTCCTAAAAAGTGCCAGTTTGCTTGGCCACTATGTCCATGGCATACGTCCTCATTTGTACTCAGAATGCCCTAGACTACACAGAAACCGCCGGTAAAGTGACTTGTAACCTGCACAGTCAGCCCAAACCCCCTTTCATACTGGATCCATCCTTGCAGTCGTGTCTGCTCCCGTGAGTAATTGGTACCGCATAGATAGAACCATGCTGCTTTCACATCCGACACTGCAAAAGCGCATATTATTGATTTCAAGATGTGAGATGTGCAGATAACTCTTCCTAAAGCAAAGAATGGCATGTTTGGTGGGACACTGTTGAGTCAGCAGTGGACCTAAGGTAGCATTAGATAAGAAAAATTGACTAGGTTCAAAATCGCCATTTGCATATTGGCCTTGGCCGTGTAAATAGCACAATGCTGAGAGACGTAGATGGATAAATTGATGACATCATGTAACGTTTCCTGCACCTCTTAGGCAATACAAAGACATATAAATGCCCCGGTGTTCTGATAGTCCTCTGTTATGAGCGAAATGATTTTAAAAGAAAAGTTAATTTGGTAATAACCTGTCGATCAAGAAAAAGAAAGTACAAGGAGACGCATCGGCGGTTGCAGACTTGCCTCAACCAGACCCACTGTATCCACCGGAAGCAACTGCCGTCTCTTTTGCATCCCAACCACAAAACAGTTCGACGAATCAAATCTCAGCTCGCCCAACCAACAGCATATACCGAACCCTTTAGGCAGAAGAGCCGCAGCTGTTTGCCCGGCATTCAGCCCCCATTTCAGCCAAGCTTTGCCGTAAAGCTTGAGCGCGGATGGCGTTGCTTGGAGCGTCGCCTACAACAAGTCAAGCATCCGATGTGCGGCTGCCGACTTGAGAAGCTATGTGGTAGCTAGCGATGGAGCCGTGGCGACAACAGCGCAGGATATTGATTTGGGAACCCCATGGGCCCGCATTTCACTAATGAGGCCTATCTCTGGGGCCTCCACTGAGGGGATCTCTGCGAGAGTCTGCTTCCGAGGAAAATAACTTGGGGAACGGAGAGTACATAGCATGAAGACGCCACTGACGGATGCCAGCCGAAAGATTGCTTGCCAGTCTCTTTTTCTCTTCATCTCTACGGCATTTCCTGTGCGTGTACGTTACTGATAGTCAGGATGGAAAGCAAAACAGTTGCGACAAATAAGGGCCTTGTTGCCGATAGCCCCAAGTACAGCGAGGACCTCGAACATGCTGCTACTCACGGCACATACCTCGGCAAGGAGGAAGCATCTCATCTCTCCGAAGAGCATCGCCAATACCTGCTCCAGCGTCATGGCACACTCGATCTCGACCCTCTCCCTACCATGGGGGCCGCTGACCCGTACAACTGGCCTCAGTGGAAGGCAAGTGGCCCTTAACTTCTCTCCACTAGCATTCCTTTCTAACCAACAATCAGAAAGTCATGAATGTCCTTTTCGTAGCTTTTCACGCTATGATGTGTGCGTTCCCCGCATCTGCCATTATCCCTGCCTACGAAGAGATATCCCAAGACCTGGGTGTCAGCATCCAAAAGGCATCGTACCTTACTTCCTTGCAAATTGCCATCTTAGGTGGTGGACCATTATTCTGGCGACCTCTCTCAACACGATATGGCCGGCGCCCCATCTTCATCGTCTCACTGGTCGGAAGTCTAGTCTTCAACATTGGCTGTGCCAAAAGCCAGACCTACGCTGCAATGGCAACATGCCGCGCATTCCAGTCTTTCTTCATTTGTCCACCCAACGCCATCGGCAGCGCTGTCGTAGTCGAAACCTTTTTCCGCAAAGAGCGAGCAAAGTTCATGGGCATATGGACTGTCATGATCACTCTGGGTATACCTCTTGCCCCCCTCATCTTCGGCTTCGTAACATACAACGCGGGCTACCGGTGGATCTACTGGATCCTCGCCATCATCAATGGCGTCCAACTCATTCTCTACTCCCTCTTTGGCCCCGAAACACGCTTCATGCGGCACGACAAGGCGCAGCACGCGCAATCCGACCTCGCAGCCTACAAAAAAATGTACCTGAAATTCCGCCGCATCGACCCCACTCCCATGAGCCTATACGAATTCATATCTCCCCTCCGCCTCTTTGCCTACCCCTGCATCGTCATCCCCGCCTGCGCATACGCCATGGTCTTCCTCTTCGCCTCTGTCCTCACCACCGTCGAAATCCCCCAACTCTTCATGGAGAAATTCCACCTCAACGCCCAGCAGCTCGGCCTCCAGTTCCTCGGCACCATAGTGGGCACGGCGCTCGGCGAGCAAATAGGAGGCCACTCGAGCGACCGCTGGATGCGCTGGCGAGCAAGAAAAACTGCGCCTTTACGGCCTGCCCCCGAGTTCCGACTCTGGCTCTCATACATTGGGATTCTGCTGACTATCTGCGGTATCACTGTTTTCCTGGTGCGGATCGAGCAGGCGGCCCCGCTGCAGTGGAATGTCACGCCCATTGTTGGTGCGGGCATAGCCGCGGCTGGGAACCAGATTGTTACCACGGTGCTGATGACGTATGCGGTTGATTGCTATCCCGAAGAGGCTGGTAGCATTGGCGTCTTCATCACATTTGTGAGGCAGATTTGGGGCTTTTTGGGCCCGTTTTGGTTCCCGGATATGTTTGACAAGGTTGGGATTGCGGATAGTGCGGGTGTGGCGGCTGCGCTGCTGGTTGGGGCGAGCTTGGTGCCTGTTGTAGTTACGCACTGGAAGGGATTTAGTAGTAGAGGAGGTATGGCGGAGATTGGGTGAAATGGTAGAAGTAGGAAGAAGGGAATATGTACTTGTTGTATTTCCATCTTTACATACTGGCTTCGGCTTACTTGTCTAGCACCAGTACGAATTTAGTCTACAATCCAAGATCGAAGCCTCAGGATACTCTGATTAATTAGAAAACTAACTTTGTATTTTTTTTAAAAAATTACAGGAATGCTCACAGCTTTGGCCCAAATCCCTCCTTATCACACAGCTCCTCCGCCTGCGCCACAACATCAACTCCATACACATTCGCCTGCACATCAGCATCCGCCCAGCGATCCGGGACCTTGCCCTTGCCCTCCTTGAGAGCCGCAAAAGCCTTGTCGCGCTCCTCCTTCGCCTTACCCGCACCCAGATGCATCTGGCGCCCGCTCTCCGCCGCAAGTTCAACCAGCGCCTCAGCCCTCGGCTTCCGCAGCTTCTCGTACAAGCGCAGTGCGCGCTCAATGGTTTCGGGCCTGCCATCTGCGATGCGCTTGGGCGACAAGACAACACCGAGGACAGCACCGTCTTCAATGGCTTGCGCGGCGCCCTGAGCCATGTGCGGGAGCGTCGGGTGGCATGCATCGCCTACCAGTGCAGTTGGGCCGTGGACCCACGTTGTCAACGGGTCATGGACTCTGAGCTTCCACTCGACGACCTCGCCTTCCGGCACCAAGTTCAGCATGCGGTGGATCATGGGGCAAAAGTCGCCGTAGACGTCCAGCATGGCTTTTTTGCTGCCCCTTGTCGTGTATTGTGCGTCTGGGGCGCCGGCAAAGTTTGTGTCTGGCTGCGCGGTGGAGATATTGTAGATTTGCTTGTTGTGGATCGGGTACGCGATGATGTGTTTCTTCTCGCCGATCCAGCGTGTCACCGTGTCTGAATCGATGAGCTTGAGTAGCTCGGGGTCGTGCTCCATTTGCGAGCGGTTCAGCATGATGCGGTAGGCGGCTTGGCCAGAGTCACGCGCAGCGCCTGTGTGTCCGAGTTCCTTGAGCATGGCAACGCGGGTGCTGCTCTTGACTCCGTCGGCGCCGAGGAGGATGTCGCATTCGACCTGGTAGGGCTCGAGACTGCCTTGAGATGGAGTGACTGTGAATTTGGGCTTGGAGCCGAAGCGAAAGTCGGATAATGTGCAGCCCAGCTTGAATGTAATGCCGCTCTCCTTCTTGCAACCTTCGAATAGACCATTTGCAAGACTGGCTCGGTGACCAACCATGTGTGGGTACCCGTACTTTTCTTTGACGTATCCTAGATCTACAAATCCCAGCTCCTTGTCTGTTGAACCTTCCTTTATGGATGTGTTTGCGCATACGACGGCTTCGTCACGGATTGGGCCCCAGCAGCCTAACCGGTCGAGGATGCGGGCCATGTTGGGTGCCAGTTGGATGCCTGCGCCTACGAAGCCCATGACTGGAGCATTTTCATATATCGTGATGTTCTTGTGGCCGGCTTTTGCAAGGGCGAGAGCCGCGGCAAGGCCGCCCATACCTAAGATACTATTAGTGGATGCACTCGGAAGGCGCGAATATAGATTGAAGAAGCACACCTGCGCCAACAATGGCTATCCTCGTTTGCTCCGCCATATCTTTTGCTTTGAACAACTTTGACTCGGACACTGCGTACTTGGCTGTACAGTAGCAGTCCACTTAGGTGAATGGTTGAGGCGGCGGTAAAGTTGTGTTGTTGACGATATTATGGTGGCTGACTTGCTGAATTCCAGCTTTACCAGTATATCGTACGAGGTATCTCTATGTATGTATGTATGTAGTAATGCGCAATTCGATTTGTACCCCACAAAACCCCACAGCTTGTAAGGTATGGCCAACAAGTAATATGTAAAGGAATGCCGGATGATGTCTTAGCCGGAGTTATTGCTTCTTTTTGAGTTGATTGGGCACAGTGCGAAATGCCACACACGATTGTTCAATGATTGGGCGGAGTCGGTCGGTAATTATATATGTTTCTACGCAGCAGACATCTGCCTGGCTCGAGTCCATCCAAGTATGTGTATTGTGGGTTGTTGTGGAAGCCAGCCAACAGTCCCACTGTAGGCGGGGCTACGCTTAGGATATCTCTTGTGCCTTGCCCCACCACCGACGCCGGGAATGCCGTCCCCACGGAGAGACGGAATCACGTATCATACAATCGGCCCGACACGACTGTGCGTCTACGACCATACCTATGCTCCACGGGGTGTAGAATGCTTGTAGGTACCAGTCAATCGCCAGACTCCTAGGAATACTGCATGCGTACATGGAACAATTCCGATTGAGCTGTTGGCAACAAACTACCTGTTCTACGCATGTTGCATTACTATAAGATCGGAGAATAGACGTCTATCGTTCACACCGCCTAGCAGTCCAATTTACCATTCAAGATGGCTGACATCCGCGATATAAACGTACCAGTTAGATGTCAATTAGATGAATGCAAGCCCATCAGCCCGTGTGGCTGTCTCGTCAAGAGCACACCGACATCAGCTGTACGGGTATGCAATGAGGGGCCGGATGCCCCGCGCTAATGTTTGATGCGGGATGTGGGGACATTTCTCCTGTCATTCCAGACAATACCATCATCGCTCCAGCCATCGCATGAGGAGCCAATACCAAGCCGTCAGCCGTCGTCTTTATTCTAGCCATCATTGACTGGCGTATTGGGGGACACGCTTTCGAGAAGCCCCAACCTCAGACGACCGGGAAAAGTGTTCATCCGGCAGTTGTGTCGAGGCTAGCTGGAACTCCTGCTGACAATTGAGACGTCGATTGCGTGGACTTCGGAGTCAGATTTAACCCCTTGAATCAGTTTATACATCGTGTGCTGCGGACTGCACAGTAGCGCTGACCGTCGTGCCCAATACGCAATAAGAAAGTCCTTTGCCTGTGCTCTGCAAAACTAATACCGCACAGACATGGCGGAACGACGAAGCTCTTTTGATCAAGCCTCGGCTGGCTTTCGGGCCCATTTGCCAGATCTATCCAGTCCGCGCTTCACCACAGGTGCCAAACAAGACATATACCAATATGTCCAGTCAATGCAAGACAACCGTGCCCCGCCGTGGTTGTACGACTTGACAAAGGTATGGGAAAAGCTGTTGGAAGAGCCCTACACAGGTGTTACCAACGATGGCAAAGTACGACCAGGTCTTTTTAAGGCCCAAGACGAAGGTGCCAATGTCCAGGGTGCGTTCGAAAAAGCAGGAGAACTTTTAAAGAGCTTGGATGATGAGAAGAGAAAAAAGTTGGTGTATCCGATCAACGCGAGAGAATGGCGGGCATGGAGCAACCCAGAGTTCCTACTAAGGCCATTTGGACTAAGGCTCGAGGAAGGTAAGAAGGCCTTTAGGCAAAAGTTTTGATACCGTACTAATATTAGCAGTGCCGGAAAGTACTGCACAGTCAATCCTCGCCGTGGTCGAGGCGTCCTTGTCGCCAGAAGGCTACCAAAAGGCACTATCTGCTATGCGCATCAATCATTTCCTAGGAGAAGTCGTCAAGCTCCCCAACATCCTGAACAAGTATTCGTACAACTTTCTCTTGTTCGGGACGCCCTCTACATCCGCATCTTCACCATGGGGCTGGCTCCTTTACGGCCATCACCTCGATATCGCATGCTTCTTCAAGGGGCCTCAGATCGTCATTACTCCCTCTTTTACCGGCGCAGAACCCAACATCATCGACCAAGGTGAATGGAAAGGAACCCAGATCCTTCACAGGGAAGGCAGTCTCGGTTTGAAGCTGATGCAGAGCTTGAGTGCAGAGGAGCAGCAAAAAGCTCAAGTCTTCAAGAAGATGAGGGATGAGGGCATGAAGCAAGTTTACGGCAACTCCAACAACGACGAGAGCAAGCGTGACGAACTCATCACTGACACGTGGGGCCCAGATGACCAGCGTCATCGCTGTGGCGCCTTCCGAGACAACCGGGTTGTCCCTTATGAGGGTATTTTAGTCTCTTCGCTCAACCCCACCGAACAAGACCTTATCTTGGCCATTTGTCATGAGTTTCTTCTTTACCATCCATCCAACGCCCGTGAGCTCAAGCTCAAGCAAATCAAGCAGCATCTTGACGAGACATACTTTTGCTGGATTGGTGGCTTCAACGATGATGACGCGTTCTACTTCCGGGTCCAAAGCCCGGTTATCCTGGTGGAATTCGACCATCATTCTGGAGTCTTTTTGACAAACAAGGAGCCAGCCAAGTACCATACGCATACTATTGTGCGGACACCTAACGCGGGAGATTACGGCCAGGCCATTAGGGATAACCATGAAAAACTAGAATAGTTTGTTTGTACTGACATCAGGACCCGAGTCAATCAGAGACAGCGGTCAAAAAGGACAAAATAGTGTTGCATGCCGTGTTGGAGTTCGTCGGATGACATTCTCCGAATCCGTCCGAACGTGATATCGGTGTCTTTTACTCAGTTTCTCCGCTGAATTTTTTCATTCTACGAGAACAAATAGCATGTGCAGAGGAATACGGAAAACACGACAGTTTGGTTCAAAAAACCGTCTGCCGCAAGTCATGCACTAAAATATACTAGAGTCTCCGCGGGAGAGGAACAGGAAGGCAATCCTTCGTTCCTGACATGATGTGGGTCCAACTACAACACCATAGCCAATGGTGGACCTAACTGTGCCGGGATATCCCTAAGCGGCTTGACTACTGGGCGCAGCTAACCTTGAAAGAAAACGCACCTCTTATCGACTTCTACTTTTGGTAACTCCCCCAGGAGGAGATCACCACTCGGCTGTTTGCATCCGCAGCAAGATTGACAGAAACTCATGCAGGGCAGAGGGATAGAACCATGCCATGGCTCGTATACGTTATTTACGAAACTTGCGGGATTCGACATTGGATGCCTTGGTGGTAATCCAATTTCTCTTTTCACTCAGTGGAGATTAAGAGATGGATGATCTTTTTAAAAACCCACTTGGCTCCCCGCTCTTGCCACGCTGATACCCCAGGTACACCTTTTCAAAGGACCTTTTCGCTCCTTCGATTTGATATTCACGGTCGTTTCCTCCACCACACTCGTTCATCCAATATAATATACTTAGCGTACTTAATTCGTAATCATGTCTTTCAGCATCCGCAACACAATTGCCCTGGGCGCCTTGTCCGCTCTCGCCGCGGCACAAACCACGCCGCCTAAGCTGGACGCAGCCTGCGCCGATGTAGTCATCTTCATGGCTCGCGGCAACGACGCTCCTTACCGTGACGGACGCACCTTTCCATTTGTCGAGGCAACCTGTGGCAAGTTGATTGCTGAAGGCAAGACATGCGACCACATTGATATTCAGTTCGACGTTACCCTTGGTGGAGACTACTGCGCTCAGGTGGCTGAGGGGGCCCGCAATGGTATCTCTCAGATTACCGCCTTCAACCAAAAGTGCCCTTGCACACACATCGTGGTTAATGGCTACTCTGAGGGAGCCCATGTTGTTGGCGATGTATTGGGTGGACCAGGTGGATGCTCCTTTGTGAGCAACGGTCTTGACAGCACCTCTCCTGCTGGCAAAGCAAGTAAGTATACACAGGTTTTGACTTTGCTTTGGTTCAATGCTGACTTGGATAAGTCGCTGCGGCTCTGCTGTGGGGAGATGTCATGCACACCGCGAACCAACCTTACAATGTTCTCGACGGTGCCAGCAAGCAAAAGAACCCACGCTCGTCTGAAGACCTCGCCCGTTTGAACCGCTATGCTCCTGTTCTTCGCTCCTACTGCGCAGCTGGAGACCCAGTTTGTGCTGGAGGCGAGATCGTAGCTGATCACCTGAACTACTTTGAGCTCTACACTGACGAGGCTTCGTCCTGGGTCGTGTCCAAGATCAATGGCGTTGCACCTCTGCCTTCTTGCGCTTCGTCCAGCTCTTCCAGCTCGTCTTCTGTGCCCACACCTACCGCCAGTGTGTCCGCTTCATCTGTCGTACCCACACCTACCGCTAGTGTGTCCGCTTCGTCTGTCGTACCCACACCTACCGCTAGTGTGTCCGCTTCATCTGTCGTCGTACCTGCCGGCTCCTCGAGTGGGGGTGAGCCTTACATTCCTACCCCTTCTAAGGACGCAGAGACACCATACCCGACTTCTCCAGCAACTATTTCTCCATTCCCTCCACCGGTCGACTACGATGCGTGTGTCCTCCAGGTTCACGTAGAGTACGTCTACGCCCACATGTAAGTGTGTGAGAGATGGAACGTGGAAAAGAGTGGTTGGCAGTTGTGGTGGTAGTATCAAAGAGCACATACTCAATACATAGTTGCAAGTTCCGAGGAAATATCCTGGTTCTACCAATACAAGACTATGTTACTGGACCTAGTGCTGGTGCCTGCGTATAAAATGCCGACGATGATTCCATAGTGCCGTTGATTTCTGCAGGGATTACCTGAAACAGAACCAGACATTTCAATATTGGTTATTGGGTTTGCTGGTAACATACTTATACTATTATCCCAGAGTGAAAGTGAGAATGGAGTCTTTGGAAAATACGAGAAGACCAGCTGTAAACCCAGACTTTGCAATGTAAAGAGGGCGACAAGCATATCGGGAAGAATTGGATTTTCATATACCCAGAGCAAAGAGACCAAAAAAAGTATGTAGATACCACCAATACGAAAATAAACGTGAAAGCCGTTAAAAACCGTTGACACTGTAACGCCGTAATGCGATCCCTGCACCCCCGCGGACTTTGGGAACCTCACGTCACCTTTACACCCGAGTCCGGCTCTACTGCGCTCCACGGCCCAAGAAGAGGTACAGTATGCAACACAGCAGCATCTGGAAGTGACGGACAACTATATATCGTGACAGGCATCCCACCCGAACTCTCTAAGCCCTACTACCAACAACCATTCCAACACCATGTATCGAATACGACCGCCCTTGCAAATCCTCAGCGCAACACACCCACCTCTCCCGCGCCCGCGACCAGCCCAACTCCGCTTCTACCAACAACTCCCTTTTGGCCGGGGTCCACGACCCCAATATAAGCGCTTCTCCAGCCCCTCTGGCGGGCTCTCCGGGCTCCTCTACCGCTGGGCCGCGCGCCCAACCTTCTACCGCGACATTGGCATCCTCAGCGCAGGCGCCGGTACCATCTACCTGTACAACCTGGAAGAAGTGCCCGTCTCGGGCCGGCGCCGCTTCAATATCATACCCGCGCAGCTTGAAGAAGCCATTGGCCGCTCATCGGTCGACCAGGTGCGCCAGCAGTACGCCGGGCGCATTCTGCCCGATAACGACGTGCGCGTGCGCAAGGTCAAGAAGGTGCTGCAGCGCTTGCTGCCGTATGCCGAGGGCGAAGGGCTACAAGGACTCGACTGGGAGGTTACGGTTATCGAGAGTCCAGAACAGAATGCGTTTGTAGCGCCGGGGGGCAAGGTGTTTGTGTTTACGGGCATCCTGCCGTTGTGTCGGGATGAAGATGGGATTGCGGCAGTGTTGGGACATGAGATTGCGCATGTGGTTGCGCATCATACTGCGTATGTTGGTTGTTTTTTTTTTGCCCCCTTCTTCCCTTCATATACACACTTTGCTACTACTACTACTACTACTACTACTACTACTACTACTACTACTACTACACATGGACTTTGGCTGATGCAACAGGGATATTTAGAGAACGCATGTCTCAAGCCCCCCTCGTTCTCCTCGGCGTCCTCGCACTCTCCCTCTTCGACATATCGCTCTACTCGGGTAAACTCCTCATCGACCTCTTTCTCTCCATGCCGGCCTCGCGCAAGCACGAGGCTGAAGCCGATTTCATCGGCCTCATGATGATGGCGCAGGGCTGCTACCGACCGCAGGCTGCCATGGACTTTTGGGCCCGCATGGAGAAGATGGGCGGTGGGGAGCCCCCGCAGATACTGAGTACCCATCCGAGCCATCATAATCGCGAGGAGAAGATTCGCGAGTGGTTGCCCAAGGCGTTGGAAAAGGCCGAGGCGAGTGAGTGTTATGGCACGAGTCAGTATGGTATGTGTTTTGATCTCGTTTCACGTTGTTATCGTGTATTTCTTTTCTTTTTCCTCTTTTTTTGTTGTTATCGAGGAATATCTGACTAACGACATGTTACAGCAAATCAATTCAGCTCTGCATTCAGTGGCCTTGGAAGGTGGTAATACGGCCGTTGCCGTGCCTTGTATTCTAACGAGTGACTGTACAAAACATTAACGATTAACTAATAATGATAACGATCTACGGTAGAGGATGCCTTTTTGCCCAAATTCGCCGCCCCTGCACCGACAAATTCAAGCTTCTGCCAGGTATCATAATGTCATAATTTTTTGTACTCTATCCCGGTCGGGTCGCCGGTCTGGACCCGCGTCAGCTTTTGGACGTCGGACGGTTTTGCTAAATCGACACTCAATCTACTCATGGCTTCCTCCTCCTCTGCCACGGCCGACAAGTCGTCGTCGTACCGATGCCTGCCCGCGTCTTCGCCCACATCGATCTCCTTGTCTATAATTACACTTATATTAATGTCGATGCCCTTGCCCATTTCCTTTTCCCGCACCGTCAACCTCTTTTCGTCTTCAAAGTCAAAGCTCTTGCGATTCTTCTCCAAATCTTCGCTTCCATCTCTGCTCACTAAATCTTGCTCTGCCCAGCTCTCAGGGTACCCGGGCAGGGTGGGCATCTCCGAGGGTGTGGCGGGCCGACTGGACGACTGGAAAACGTGCTTGAACAGGGGATAGAGACAGGGAAGAGAGGCTGCGAGGATGCTGACGTCGACTTCGATTTGCGACCAGACTGGAACCCAGGCCCAGCCCCTGAAACCATGTTAGTAACAGTAAACAACACATACAACATGCAAGACCTACCAGCTGAAATCATTGTCCTGCCAGGCCCTTCCTGGTTTGACCGGCCTGCCAGCCATGATAATTTCACATAGCCGCATAGTGCTAGCTATAACAGGAATCAATCCGACAGAGAGGACGACTACCAGAGCCGCTATACCAATTGTTAGCTATGGTCGAATACAGACGCAGCAATGGTAAACGTACTGCGTTGTCTACGATTGAACTTGAAGAGCCGTAGCAAGGGTAGGGGAAACATGAGAAGGACAATGTCGGTAGCGACGTTGATGGCGGCAGAGGTAATCATGAACTCGGACACATCGATGCATCCTCCGTCATTGACGTGCACAATGTCCCAAATGCGAGATATGGGTACACACAGAAAGAGCTGGGCCTGGGCAATGCGACTGTTAGTATGGGGTAACAACGTACTGTGCACTGGACGAGGCGAGCAACCAGAACGTACCGTGAACGAGGAGATGCCAAATGCAGTCATGAAGCCTGCGACTGTCCATACAGCAGGAGCCTGGACAATCCACGGTAAACCTTTTCTCCCATAGCCTATCCTATAGTATAGGGCAAGTATGCTCATCTTGACCGCCCTAATTTGTGAGTTAGGAGTTGGGCAGTGTAGCAGACAGGAGATGCATACCAGTTTGCGACAAAGTATATGAGCATATTGATCCACTGGTACTAGTGGGCAGTCAGTAGTCTGTGTGGGCGCAAGAGTGATGCGAAGCATACCATGAGCATGTGGTTGAACTGCTCGATGCGCAACTCGGTGGTATGGCGACCCTGGCCATGCTCGACTTGCAGTATTATGGTGACTGTCTGGGCAGCCCCAAGGACAGTAGCAATGGCAATGAAGATGTCGTCGAGGCCAAATCTCTTGACAATACATGCACGTGTAAAGCAGCTAGACAGGGTTAGTATACAAGTCATGCAGGGTGGGTGGTGTATGTATGTATGTACCGGAGGGCGACAAACGTCACGGCAACGGTGTACATGGCGAGGCTGACTCTGGCCAGCAGCGGACCTTGGTCATGGCCGTTGGCAAAGACAATGTGGCCCATTGCGTGTAGGGTAGGATAGTGGGAGACGCAAGGCGAGGAGTTGGGACATGGGGTTGTGATGGCGAGCAAGGGACAGGGACAGGAGAAGAAGGGAAAAGGCAAGAGGCGATCGGGCAGACGTGCGATAGCGCCGATGGGGCCTATTTCAGATCTAATACAGATGTGAAGTCAGCAGGAAGGATGGCGACACTGGCAGTGTACCATGTCGATCAGCGCGTTGCAAACGTTTCCGCCGCATGATTGACGCGGCGTTATTTGAAACGCCAGGACGAACTTCCAGAAGCAAGCGGTACGATAAAAACGCGAAGGAGCCATGCGGCCCGTGCGCCAGCCTCGAAATTTATACGTGGTGAGTGACACTGGTGTGACGAGGCCTGTCGCAACGCCTCTCTTGAAACCATGTTTGGGTCGACGACTCCCAATGACATGGCAGCCAGGTGCGAAGAACCCATGGCCTCAGGTGCCTGCAGCGGCAGAGGGTGTTGAGTGGCTTGACTGTTTCTTGCTAGTACACAGTAGTAGTATAACAGGACAGGCCTTGGAACCGAGGGTTGGGCCGACAAATACGACGGATCATCCCGGCCCTACTTATTCACGTCGAGTGCATCAAGAGCCTCCTGTAAGTACGTCTCAAGAAGGGCGGAGAAACGACGGAAATTTTGGCACCCAGGTTCCAGGTCACGGATGGGCGGCTCGCCTGGCAGCCGTTTGCGGATAACAAGCCCGTGGCTGACATAATCTACTAGCTAGGCCCTCGTGTTGAGCTTGTAGTACACTACTCATGGCGGTTGCATCCAGACAGTGTGCAGCATAAACGTCTGGCAACATGGGCTGATGTATGTAGTCGGGTTTAGGGGTGCGAGAGTGGGTAGCAATGGTTTGTGCTAGTTGTGAATGCAATGTGGGTGTTCGGCATGGGCCGGCGGTGCAGAAGCCGTGCGCAGGCACTCAGGGCGATTGGTAGGCTGTGGCATGCCTGGGGGATGGAGGCTGTTTTACTCTAGTTTCCAATGAATGAAGGAACAGAACAGGTTGGACGAGAGAAGGGCAGAACAAGTAAGTAAAGTAATGCCTGGGTGGACGAGGGAGCGAGGACGAGGGGCTTGGGAGCGGCTGATCGGTGCGGGGCAAGCCTAATCAGGCTACGGGTGGCTGACGAGGCCGCGGCCTAGTGCTGGCAGTCCACACGTTGTACTCACGTCACCTTGGAAGCATCAAGAAAAGCACACTGGATTATTCTTCTTGGAGCGGAGCGAAGGGGGCAGAGAGGGGGGAGAGGGGAGAGGGGAGAGAGGGGGAGCCATGTGGCGCTGTACAAGATGCTCAACAATCTGACAAGAAGCATTCACTGCACTCGCCAGCACCACCATCCCCACCACTACTAGCACTACTTACATACTACTGTACTCGCACCACCATCCCCATAGGCCCAGACCCCCCAGCATTCGCCTATTTCAAGCTCCGTCGTGCCCGTGTTAAACCGCGCCTCGCGCCCCTCGCCCAACTCTCTGCCGGCCCCTCGACTGGCGGCTGCACCATCGCTCCGTTGTCTTGTTGCTTGCTTGCTTGCATCGGTGCAGGTGCTACCGGCACAGCAAGTAAGTAAGTAAGTAAGTAGTAGGCGCGCCTTCCCCTCCCCCTCCCCCTCATGCCACTGCCAATGCCAACACCCCTGCTGTACGTACTGCAACCTGCAGTAAGCCCCTCTTGCGCCACTGCATGAGTGTGAGCACGCTCAATTCCTCGCCTGTAACCGCTAACCGTCTTGTTCTCCCAACAGTCGCCCACTACCCCCACCAGAGGCCGCGCCTGGTCTGTCTGGTCCGCCACACGACCACTCCTACCTATATTCACTCCCTTGAATATCCCCTCTCCTCGAGGTCGCCATGGCCACTCACGCGACCATCACCTTTTCGCAGCCGGGCGTCCGTCCCCCTGTCTATGTCACCTCCTCCCTCAGCGGCTGGACCCCGCTTGAGATGGACGTGGCCGACGACACGACCCCTTCGGGCGACCCCATCTTCACAAAGACATTTTCCAATGTAGACCAGGGGAGCTACCAGTACAAGGTCCGTCTTGGTCAAGACCATTGGATCTTGGACGAGTCAAAGCAAACGGGTATGGCTGAAAGCAGGCTCCCCCGGGTGCCCCGCTGACACACAGCAGCTACCGACGACCAAGGCATCCGCAACAATGTTATCCATGTCGAGCCCGTTGCTCCTGAGCCTTCCCAGAGCTCAGCGCCAGACAGTACACTTACACAAGCAACCACATCCAGCGATCCGCCTGCAGCACCCTCTCATGAGCCTGCCTTGAAGCGGCTCGACAGCCGCAAAGACAGCACCATGGACCAGGACCAACTGCCCATCCCCTCAGCTAACCTGGAGCGTGATGTTAAACAAACAGGCGACGTGGATTCGTCGACCGAGCCTGGCGTGCTGGAACCGCCTCATGTGCCCATCGTTGTCGTCGACAAGGTGGACACCGAACCTGCGTCGCCCGAGGACGCTACTGAGGACGCTACCGCTGCCCAACAGACTGCGCATGACACGAAAGCTGCCGACGCATTGCCCGACAAAGTCGGAACTGTACCTCCACACCACGTTGAGCCTGGCACAGGCGATGAGCAAACAGCACCATTATCTCACCATGAATCTTCTCAGGCCGACCCATCGCCCTTGCCGCCCTCCATGGACACGATTGACGAGGAGTCTACGCCTTCATCAGCCGATCACACTAGTTCTGGAGACGCCATGGACACCCCGTCCGAATTGGACGAGGGCGACGAGTTGAACTTGGTACCCTTGCTTAGCCACGAGACTAGTGTAGGCCACGAGAGCAACGGGTTTGCGAATGTACCGTTGTTTGGTCACGAAGCAGAGACTGGAAATCATCATGCCAATCAAGTCCCGCTCTTGTCCCACGAGTCCAATCTACCAGATGACGCCGCTGTTACGACCGACTCTGATGGAGGAGATGAGCTTGACCGATTTCCATTACTGGCGCATGAAGGCAAATCCTCGGCGTACAAGCAAAGCGAGACTGTAGCCAAGAGTGATCATCTCGAAGAAGAAGGATCACATCTTGATAGGCCTCACAGTAATCATAGCGAATCTGGCAGCCACCCTGAGGGAGATGATGGCGACGCGCCTCTCCTGCCTCACGAGCGGGAAGCGGAAACCGCTGATCATGCTGGCTCAGTCTCTTCACAAGACTATGCGCCATTCCCGACGGAAAAGCAGTCCGCTTTTGGCTACGAAACGGAAGGCGCACAAAATCTCTTTGGTGGGCCTGGCCGATATGACTTCTTCAAGACACGGAAAAACAGCAGCCTGCCTCATCGATTGCCTCGATCGGATGCTGAGGACGAAGACTTAAATGATCCGTCGTTAGAGCGCTTTCCCACCAACCGTGATCTAATTTTGCAGCGCGTAGCCTCAATAGGGGCTGAACTCCCCGAAGATGAGGCCACGCACGAGCACCCTTGCTCACCCCAACCGTCAGTCTTCTCGCAAGCATGTTCTTCAGTTGATCTTGTACCAGTTAAATCATATACATCGTTGGCCTCTGTTCCTGAAGCGGATGACAGCGATGAGGAGGATGACGAACAGGACACTCATGACCTTGACAGTTTGCCTTCGCCCATCTACATCGGTAAAAATTACCTTCGTGTATCCAATCCACCATCGGGATTCGCCCGTGACCCCAACGCCACACCCGTCATCAACGCAAGTAAGCAACTGGGAGATATAATGCAGGACAAAGACGAAGACTCAGCAGACCATGCAAAAGAACTGACTGGCGAAGCTAAAAGCATCAACGGACACGACGGTGCTCAGGACGAGTCGAAATCTACCAACACCTTGCGTGATGCCATCTCCATGCCTACCAAGGCCACAACATCTCCGCCCACGTCTGATCTCAATGCTACAACTGAAGCATCCCACCCAGTTTCCAATACAGACTCAGAACTTCGACAGCGCAAAGGTCTTGCCGAAGAGCCCTCGCAGGACACAGACGCATCAGGAACTGCCGCAAAGGATACGACGACTTCCAAAGACAAGGTGGAAAACACGGTACCATCTTTGGCATCTTTACACCAGTCCGAGAAGCACAGTGGCGGCACGCTCAAGCTCTTGTTTGGCGATCGGAAACGAGCCAGGTAAGCCATCATCTTGTTTCTTCTGCACGTGGCTTGTGATGATGTCCCTCCATTCACGCCCCTTTCTCCTTGATGGACCATCATTTTCTATCATGATAGATCTTGCTAACATGACTTCTATTTCTAGTGCATCGGCCCTCGTCATTGGTGGGGCGCTCGCGGCATACTACTACATGTCTGCAAAACCCTAATGACCTCTTTCACTCCCCTTTTGTTTCCCTCTCTCTCTCTCATCACTGTCGTGTTTGATTCTTCTGATGAGCGAATGGCACATTAGACTAGTGCATGATGCATGACGGACGTACAATGAATGACCACGGCTAATGAAATTCATGCTTGGTAATGAAGTCAAGCGCTTTGGCGTACTAGGGCACTTTGCACGTTACTTCTCCTCTCTTGCTCCTTTTGTTGTTCACTATAGGCTTTTTGTTTTAGCCAGGATCCCGCAAAGAGCTTTTGTCAGATTCACAGCTACGTAATGATTGGAAATGATAACAATTGGCAACACAGTCTCTCTCTCCGAGGCAAAGATTCTCATCATATGCATATCTCATTTCATAAAAAGGCGTAAATGCTATCTGCCTGTTCCTAAAGCAACGCTATCTAGGTATCGAAGAATCTCCCATGGTCCTTTTGTGAAAAAGAAATTGCCGGAAAGACTCAAGTCTATGGAGGAATCGTCAGCGAGTGGACAAACTAAGCAGCCCAGAATGTGCCCATTTTTTTGGTATGTTTAACCCACAAGGAAAGCAAGTGTACAAGGAACAAACGTTACAGGCGCAGCCTCGTTTGCCGTTTCTTCTCTTCGTCTCTTCATCCTCTTTCTCTTTCTGCTGCTTTATTTTCTTTTCTTTATTTCTTACAAACGAGGTCTGCTTGCCCCGCTCGATGGTGTACTCACCGACTTGTTCTTGATATCATAGCGGTCGTTGTTCATAACCTTCTCCCATCCAGCAACAAAGTCCTTGACAAACTTGTTCGCGTTGTCCGATGATGCGTACGTCTCGGCAATGGCACGGAGCTCAGGGTGGTGACCAAAGACGAGGTCGTGACGTGTGCCCGTCCACTTCTTCTGACCAGACTTGCGGTCGAAACCCTCGTATAGCTCCTTGCTGGCGTCGGTTGCCTTCCATTCAAGGTTGTTGTCGAGCAAGTTGACGAAGAAGTCATTGGTGAGCTGGCCGGGGCGCTGGGTGAAGATTCCGTGAGAGGAGCCGTCCCAGTTGGCATTCAGCGCACGCATACCACCAGTGAGGACAACCATCTCGGGGGCAGTAAGCCGGAGGAGGTGGGCCTTGTCAACATCGAGCTGCTCGGTGCGGACACGCTCGGTGCCCTTTCCGTAATTGCGGAAACCATCTGTGACGGGCTCAAGGTGCTCGAAAGACTGCACATCAGTCTGCTCCTGGGAAGCGTCGGAGCGGCCCGGCGCAAAGGGAACAGGCACACCGGCAGCCTTCTCAACTGCGGCGGTACCAGCAAGGACAATCAAGTCGGCCAGAGAGACCTTCTTGCTACTGCCACTGTTGAACTTAGACTGAATGCCCTCAAGAGCCTTGAGAACCTCAGCCAACTCCTTAGGGTTGTTTACCTCCCAATCCTTTTGGGGAGCGAGGCGGATGCGAGCACCGTTGGCGCCACCACGCTTGTCGCTACCGCGGAAAGAAGCTGCGGAAGCCCAAGCAGTGCGGATAAGCTTGGCAGGCTCAATGCCAGCGTCGAGAACCTGCTTCTTCAAAGTTTGGATGTCAGACTCGCCAATGATCTCACCCTCGGGCTCAGGGACAGGGTCCTCCCAGAGGAGAATTTCCTTGGGAATCTCTGGGCCGATCCATCTGGAGCGGGGACCCATGTCACGGTGAAGAAGCTTGAACCAGGCACGAGTAAAAGCGTCATGCAGTTCCTCAGGGTGGTCTAGCCAGCGGCGGGTGATCTTCTCGTAGGCAGGGTCCATGCGCATCGATAAGTCAGTGGTAAGCATCCTGGGCTTGTGCTTTTTGTTAGGGTCGTAAGCGTCTGGAATGATCTCCTCATCTGTCTTAGCAACCCACTGGTTGGCACCAGCAGGGCTCTTCTCCAGCTCCCATTCAAACTTGTAAAGGTACTCCAGGTACTTGTTGCTCCACTTGACGGGTGTGCTAGTCCATGTGACCTCGAGACCACTGGTGATGGTATCTGGACCGTTGCCACGGCCGTGCTTGTTCATCCAACCGAGACCTTGGGTTCCAAGGTCTTCCGAGTTGGGGTCTGGGCCAGTGTTTTCGCTGGGGGCAGCGCCGTGTGTCTTTCCGAATGTGTGGCCACCAACGATGAGAGCAGCGGTTTCCTCGTCGTTCATAGCCATACGGCCAAAGGTTGTGCGAATGTCGTGGGCAGCGGCAACGGGGTCGGGTACGCCCTCGGGACCTAGACAAGTCAGTAACGAGTAGAGATGTGTGTATTCTAAAAGGAAACTTACCCTCTGGGTTCACATAGATGAGACCCATGTGTGCGGCAGCCAGTGGCTGCTCAAGGTTTCTCGATGTGTGGGTATCCTTGGCGTCGTTCTTGTGCTGGTCACCGTCCATGATACCCTCGCCCTTGATACCCTTTGCGCCGTCGGCATAGCGGACGTCGCTGCCGAGCCACTCGGTCTCGCCGCCCCAGTAGACAGACTCGTCCGACTGGAAGGTGTCTGAGCGGCCACCGGCGAAACCAAAGGTTGGGCATCCCATGGACTCAATGGCAACGTTTCCGACGAGAAGCAGGAGATCGGCCCATGAGATCTTGTTTCCGTACTTCTGTTTGATGGGCCAGAGTAGGCGACGGGCCTTGTCGAGGGAAACGTTGTCGGGCCAGGCGTTGAGGGGAGCAAAGCGCTGCTGTCCATCACCGCCGCCACCACGACCGTCAGTGACACGGTATGTTCCAGCAGCGTGCCATGCCAAACGGACGCTATTTGCAGGGTTAGATAACAAGACAGAGGCGCAAGGGCAAAGGGCTAAACGTACAAAAAGCCTCCATAGTGACCAAAGTCGGCAGGCCACCAGTCCTGGGAGTCGGTCATCAAGGCAGTGAGGTCCTTCTTCAAGGCATCGTAGTCGAGCTTCTTGAACTCTTCAGCGTAGTTGAAGTCAGGACCAAGAGGGTTCTGTCTGGGGTCATGTTGGCGCAGGATGTTTACCCTGAGCTCGTTTGGCCACCAGTCCGAGTTTCTTGTGCCAGAGCCGGCGACGTTGGGCACCTTCTTGACAGGACACTCGCCTTTGGACATGATGAATGATTGGGTTGTGTGCTGTGAGAGTGGATGGTTCAAACACAGGCTGTAGAGCGCTGTAATGGGAGCGACGTCTAGGTATATAAGCCCCGAGTAGCGGGGCATTCATAAGCACCTGTTCTGGCCACTGGTCGCTGCTCCCCTCCATCCCCTCTCCCTCCAAGTCGCCAGTGGGTCCGCGTATGATAGCTCGATTTTGCCTAGCATGACGGCCAGCCACCCCACTACACGATTCCCTGTGTCCCCAGTGGCCAACAACAGATGACTGACGACATGTATGCCGGCAGCCTATGTATGTATTTTGTCTGCGATTACTTTTTTCTTCTTCCATTAGGCTCGTTGCACTCTTCAGAGTTAACGTGCCCGCACTCTGCTTAGCCTACGCAGTCAATTGCACGAGATTGTCAGGTGAGAGGCGTGTGGACTGGAAGACCCCGCTTTCACGACCGGAACCGGTTCCGCATCACGATCATGGGCGCATATGAAATTCGACCCGTTTGATTGGCCAACGCGAAATCACGTGATGGATATGCGCACCGAGGCACGCAAGACTCTGGTGGCGGAAAAAGACGGCTCCATGTGCTGCACAGTCCAGACACCTACTTTGAGTAAGCATAATCACTCCAGATCTGCACACATCATCTGCTGTCCTACACTAGGCTGTATCTCGCAATTGCCACGCCTGCACACGTATGTCCAAGCATGCTTGCACCCACCAGACAATGCTAGATGCTTCGACGCCATTTACTAGCTGCCACGACTCCATGCCCCAACATGTCTCAACCATCTGGTCGCCTAATACTGGATGTGTGAAGCTATTCAAATGTCTCTCTGCCCTACACTACTTGCTTCAGGCGAAGAAAATAACATTTAGCCAGCGACTGGGAAATCATGTGCGCCAGCTTGACGACCGGTGGCCAGTCTTCTACTCCAGACATACTGTACTACTTTTTACTCACTATGAATCTTCTCTCTTCCGTATGCCATTCCAGCAATTCCGTGCCCCCGCCCTTTCCCTTTCTACTACACGACACTAAACGTGTGACAAGAAAACAGCCGTTTCCTCCATCTAGGACATGCTTGCAACACTGTCAGCTTACATAGTGTTTGAGTGCCATGCCAACCCCACATACTTACATTGCCCCGCATCGCCTCTCAGCAAGGGCCCTCGACATGGGGAAGCTAGGCGCCCGCAGAATTGCCGCTCCCAAATTGTACAGGTCGATTCTGCGAGACAAGCCGCCTGCTTTAAAGCAGTCTATACATATCAGTCATCAGTGGCCTCGCACTCTTGACTCGAATGGTTCATCTGCGTTTCACCGGCTTGTTTGCACTAATAGGCCCGTTTCCACTTCGTCCGGCAGATGTTGGAGAAATCATAGGGCTCCCTTCTTGAAGAGGGGTAAAGATATACCGAGGTGTTCAAATATATAGTACAACTGCTATCTATGTACATACTATTCTGCTTCCTACTTTCCAGTCACTTCATCGGTCTTCTTCTTCTGCGATAAACCCAGTCGTTTAACCAGTTTTACCGACTATCCCAGATTCCACTCAACATGGCACAAGACAAAGCCCAAACGTTTGAGATTCCAAAGACTTGCAAAGCAGGCGTCGTGGTCAACGAAGGCCCGGACTTTTATGTAGAAGTACAGGATGTTCCAGTCCCAGAGATTGGTAGGTTTTCAAAAGTGTACTTTGCATTCTGGGCACCTATGCTCACACGATCCAATAGGACCTACCGATGTTCTCATTAAGCTCAATGTTACCGGCATCTGCCATTCAGACATCCATATCATGGCTAACGATTGGAATATGCCCAAAATGTCAGACTTGGGTACTAAATGCTCTGGACACGAAGGCGCAGGCGTCATTGTAAAGGTTGGGGATCAGGTCAAGAATTTGAAGCCTGGTATGCGAGCTGGCTACAAGGTGAGCAGACCCAGGTGTCACAGCAACCGAATTCATCTACATAATCGTCATTTCTGACATGTCACAGCCAGTCCAAGACACTTGCGGTGTATGTGAGCTCTGCCGCAACGGCAATGAGTGCTACTGTCCAAAGGCTGTCATGACCGGCTTAATGGTCGATGGGTCATACAAACAGTACATAGTCTCGCCCGAGAGATACACAACCCTGATCCCAGACGGAGTGAACGACTACATAGCAGGGCCTATTATGTGTGCAGCTTCGACAATATACACCTCCATTAAAGAATCCCAACTGCGGCCAGGAGACTGTGCAGTTTTCCCCGGCGCCGGCGGGGGTGTCGGGTTACAGGGTTTGCAACTAGCCAAGGCCATGGGTCTGCGAACTGTAGCCATTGACACTGGAGAGGACAAGAAGAAGCTGTGCTTGGAAGTTGGCGGCGCAGAACATTTCATCGATTTCAGAAAGGTGGAAAACGTTGCCGACGAAGTAGTGCGGCTCTGCGACGGCATCGGCGCACATGGCGTCTTTGTTACTGCTGTCCAAAGCTATCCCTCTTCGATATCGTACCTTGGTAACCGTGTTGGTGGCAAGGTGATGTGCATCGGGCTCCCACCGGCTGGCACTCATCACGTCGACGTCGACCCGACCCATATGTGCATGAAGAAGCAGACCATAACAGGCACAATTGTAAGCAGCATGGCAGATGTGGACAAGACACTCGAGTTTGCCAGCCGAGGGCTACTTAAACCCATCTATACAGTATATCCCTTGAGCCAGTTTAACGAAGCAGTACAAAAGCTAAAACGTGGCGAGATTGCCGGAAGGGCAGTTGTAGACTTTAACCAGGAGTAATTGATAGATGATTTAGATGTACAATAGAAAGGGCCTGAGTAATCTCAGTCCAAGTGAATGAATTCCCAGCAAGACTGAGCCTACAATTATCTTTATGTCTTGTCATGAAATGGCTGTCAAGGATGATGCGCTGCTTCATACATACTTACCATGATTCTGAGCTATGGTGCACAGATCACTCCTGATTCACTGCACCTGTCCCATCACGACTCAGCCCTACGTCGCAAATACCACGATTACTGTACCGTACATCTCTCTACATAACGATTGCTTGAGCGATGCGCCCTGGCCTTCAAACAAGCATATGTCGAGGGCATGTCCAGCTCTTCGCACAGTCGGTCCCCAATCGGACACGTCAACACCTCGTCGAGCCGCGCATCCAACGGGAAGCAGCCAGCCGTTGAAGACGACCGCAGCGACGAGGAGGCACTGTTGGCGGACGATCCACTAGATCCCGATTTACCTGAGCAGTACGCACCTCTGCCAATATCCCCCCGCTCACGATACTGAATTGCCTCGCCCAGACTATCATTCAAACGCAAGCCAAAAGCATCTGCTTCTTCCTTCGGCTTCTCACGCTATTTCCCCTCGCCGCTTACGCCCTCCAGTAGTCACGCATCGCCCTCGCCACGATCTCATCGTACAACTCCTTCAAACGGACTTGACTTGAACTATCTCGAAACACCAGGCAGCGCTGGTGAACACACCCAAGACGCCAAAGATGCAAGCGGGTTAGATTGGCACGTTGAGGGGCCGGGCCGAAGGGTGGGCTACGACGATCTTACCGCCATCGACTGGATCTTTGAATATGCAAAGGAACGCCAGCGATTGAGGTACCTTTACACAGGCACCAGCGGCATCCTGGGGCATGTGAAGCAGCTTGCAGATGCAAGTCAGGTCTGGATCATCTTGGTCGCCGCAGGCATACTAAGCGGAGGCATCGCCGCTTTCATTGACATTGCGAGCGATTGGCTTGCGGATCTCAAGACGGGATATTGCCGCAATGTGGATGGAGACGGAAGATTCTATCTGAACAAGAGCTTCTGTTGCTGGGGAATCAACGAAGCACAGGCCTGTCACGATTGGGCTTCTTGGGGCTCGGCTATGGGCATTGGGAGTGCTGGTGGAAGATATGTTGTCGATTATGTCTTGTTTATTCTCTACTCGGTGAGTGTCCAATGATGGATTGTTTAGAAGAACGAGAACACTAATAGCCACTAGGTGCTGTTCGCAGCATGCGCCAGCTTTCTAGTTCGGGAATTTTCTCCTTATGCCAAACATAGCGGTATACCGGAAATCAAAACTGTTCTCGGTGGGTTCGTTATCCGACATTTCCTAGGCGGCTGGACGCTAGTCACAAAGACAATTGGTTTGGTAAGTAGCCTCGCAAGAAACAATTTGTGGATCGCTAGCTAACTTGGCCAGTGTCTTGCAGTCGCATCAGGCCTGTGGCTGGGCAAGGAAGGTCCCTTAGTACACGTAGCGTGCTGCTCGGCGAACCTCTTCATGAAGCTGTTTAGTAGCGTAAATGGCAATGAAGGTCAGTATTTTACGCTCGTTATTTATTACAACCCATTAATTTGAGTAGCACGGAAACGAGAGGTACTCTCGGCTGCGGCTGCAGCAGGCATTTCAGTCGCCTTTGGTGCACCTATAGGCGGTGTACTCTTCAGCCTTGAGCAGCTGTCGTACTACTTTCCAGACAAGACCATGTGGAGCAGTTTCGTATGCGCTATGGTAGCAGCCGTCACCCTACAAGCATGCAACCCCTTCCGCACCGGCAAGCTTGTCTTGTATCAGGTCACTTATCACAGTGGATGGCACGACTTTGAGCTCTTGCCCTTTATCTTTCTTGGGATCTTAGGTGGTCTTTTTGGAGGCTTGTTCATCAAGCTTAACATGGGCGTTGCCGAGTGGCGAAAGAACAGACAATACCTCAAAGGCCCCGTGAGGGAAGTTGTCATTGTGGCATTCGTGACGGCCCTGATCAACTTTCCCATTAAGTTCATGCGCGCCCAAGCTTCCGAACTAGTGCATATTCTTTTCGCTGAATGCGCTGATCTCACCGAAGATACGCTGGGCCTCTGCAAATCTGGCAAAGCGAACACCGGAGTAATTGCTTTGTTACTGGTGTCTTCGGGACTGGGCATCATACTAGCAGGCCTCACATTCGGTCTGCAGATCCCAGCGGGTATTATCCTTCCTTCCATGGCCATTGGCGGTCTCTTTGGTCGTGCAGTGGGACTATCTGTGCAAGTAGTCCAGGCTGCTTGGCCGTCGCTCTTCGTCTTCAGCTCCTGCGAACCTGATGTACCTTGCGTGACCCCAGGAACGTACGCTATTATTGGAGCAGCATCGGCGCTTGCAGGCACCACACGCATGACGGTTTCGATTGTGGTCATTATGTTTGAGCTAACTGGGGCTCTCACGTATGTTCTACCCATTATGATTGCAGTCATGATCAGTAAATGGACTGGTGATGCCATCTCCCCACGGGGCATCTATGAGT
Organism: Bipolaris sorokiniana ND90Pr; assembly: GCF_000338995.1. NCBI lineage: Eukaryota > Fungi > Ascomycota > Dothideomycetes > Pleosporales > Pleosporaceae > Bipolaris > Bipolaris sorokiniana. The sequence goes on along the minus strand of NW_006911902.1, from coordinate 106,505 downwards.
CCTGGATACACTTCAAAGGGTACCCTTTCCTCGACAACCGCGACGACAACGGTAGCTCGATTCCAGATGTCAGCGCAAGCCATGTTATGACACGCATCGAAGACCTGACGGCCATAACGGCAACTGGACACACTGTTGGGTCGCTGCGTGAGCTTTTGTCTCAACATCGGTTCCGTGGGTTTCCCGTGATTGACAACAGCCGTGATGCCCTCTTGCTGGGGTACATATCAAGAACTGAACTACAATACGCGCTTCAGACTGCCCTGACGCCTCCTCGGAACCTAGCGCCTGAAACGGAAGCGTACTTTGCCCACCAACCCCTCTCTGACCCCACGACTTCCCTCGATCTCCGGCCGTGGATGGACCAAACGCCTATGACACTAAATGCTAAAGCTAGCTTTCAGCTTACGGTATCCATGTTCCAGAAGCTCGGGTTGCGATATGTCTTGTTCACGGATCGAGGCATACTCAAGGGGTTGCTTACCAAGAAGGATGTTTGGTACGTCATGGAAGGCATGGAGGACGAGCGTGAAGACGATGGTAGAGGGGGGCTCGGAGAGGGGAGACAAGAGGATGAAGAGGATGAGCAGAGTGACCTACTGGGCACGGCGGAGGAGGAGCACGCAGGCTTGATTGGTGCCCATGGTAGATAGGAAGCCGAAACTGAGACTTGACACCGTGTCTAGCACCTTCTATGCCAGTGGGCTTGAAGAAAAAAGGTCTCGATCTCTGTTGGATCGTCATGTGATGATATCACCGCATGTCGCGCATGCGGTGTAGGCCACGCCGGCGGGGGATTGCTCGTTTGGCAGGTCGGCCGTTGATCAGGGCCACGGGGAGGGCTTCCCGCCAGGAACACAAGGCAAATCAACAAGCGAAGCTCTCACCGACAGTGACGCTACGACCAAAGCATACTGTCGGCCTCGGACTTGGTGCGACGTGTCGTCCGGCTCTTGAGGAGTGCAGAGAGTGGAGTGGATACAATGCAGTGCCAGCTGCATGGCATGGTCTGTGCAGCGCAAGACTCGGCCAGCCAATCACAGACGAGGTTGTGGGTGTGGCTGTAAATGGCTTAGCGTTAGGCGATGCCGCGGCTTGCTGCTTGGACCTGCATCCACCCGCCCTTAACATCCGGCCTCGCCCATTCAGACTCCAGAGCCTTCTCTCCCCGCCGCCCCGTCTGTGACTCGGCCTTTGTTTGTCCCAGTACCCCCGATCCCCTTACACTCGTTTCACCGTCAAAGAACAAAAATCGACACCCGCCATGGATGCCTTGATCGTCTAACGTCAAAGAAGCACGGAGCGGCTATGACTAGGCCTTGGCATACGTCGCGATCCGGCAGACGACGTGAATCGCGCTGAAAGAACACCAACGCTTGCACGCGATAGCGGCGCCTCGCCAATCATATTTGCCAGATCTACACCATAATAACTCTTCCCACCACGCCCACACCATGGCCCACGCGACCGACCTGGAGCGCAGGAGCAGAAGGAAGCATTCGCATTCGTCATCCAGGGCTTCGAGGACGCGCTCCTCGTCCAAGAAGCCTCATGTTTCGCCTCCTGTGCCAGACATGTATCCGCACGACCATGCACCACCGGTCCAGGCTACCCCTCACAGCCAGCCCCAGTATATACCACATCAGCGCTCCTATTCCCAATCTACTGTCACATCACCGCCATTATACCACAGCTACTCTGCGAGCCCGCCTGAGCGCTCAGATTACGGACAGATGCCCGGAGCTTATCCTCAAGATGTACCGCGTTATTGGTCTCCTCCACCACAGCCTGTTCAGCCTTATGCCAGCCAATCCACTATCCGCTTTGCTTCCCCACCACCTCCTGAGTCTCGCGGCCAGGGTCCTTTCCAGCAGCAATGGGATAGTCTTGACCGCATGGCTACGAGGTCTTTTACCAATCTGCGTGACACGGCTGGAAAGGGAATGAACAAGCTGACTACCAACTGCATCGAGCGGCCTACAGCTGCTGTCGCGACCAAGAGCATGCAGACTTTGTGCCGTGGGGCAGCGTTATACGACGTCATTACCTCAAAGTTCGACTCTGTTATTACTAGTATCGATGACGAACAGTTCAGCGGTAAAGAGCAAGATTTGATGATGGAGTTTGGTGACCAGATGGACTACGAGGAGCCCGTGAAAACGAGCCCGCCGCTTGGCGGAGGTAGACGTCATGGTCGGGAAGAGGTTTCTCCCAAGCCTGGTAGTGACAAAGGATCAAACCATTTCTCAAAAGTATGGCTTTACTCCAACTCACGCCTGCCACCGCATTTACCCCCTTTTAAAGTGTATCTCCCGACGTATCCCTTGTTGTGCTTGGCGGCAACGTACTCTGAAAAGGCGTACCTACCTCCCGGTACCAAGAAGAGCTCTGAAATGGAGACACACATCCCTGCCGACTGGCGTAGCGGCACCAAAGCCATGGTCCTAAAGTCTATACCCGTTGAAGAGCTGAACACGATCGTGTTTGCTATTCGCGGAAGTCAGACATTCATGGACTGGGCTGTCAACTACAACTCTGCGCCAAGCAGTCCGGCCAAGTTTCTCGATGACCCGGGAAACTTATGTCACGCGGGCTTCCTCTATGTCGCAAAAAAGATGATCAAGCCAGTCGCAGAGCGGCTCAAGGTCTTGCTACAAGAGAATCCTGCGCGCTCTAATTGTAGTCTGCTCATTACCGGCCACTCCGCAGGCGGAGCGGTCGCCGCGTTGCTATACGCGCACATGATGAGCACCAAGGTTGAGTCTGAACTCAGCTACCTCACTAGCTTCTTCAAGCGGGTGCACTGCATCACTTTTGGTGCGCCGCCAGTCAGTCTGCGGCCGCTCAAGAAGCCCGAAGACAAGCGGCACCGAAAGAGTCTTTTCTACAGCTTCATCAACGAAGGTGACCCTATACCGAGAGCTGACAAGAGCGTGCTCCGAAGCCTGCTCAAGCTGTACGCCAGTCCTGCACCCACCACGGCCTCGAGCTCTGGCTCTGCAACGGCGTCGTCGTCCAGAACCAATGTCTCGCGCTCACATTCTTCATCCCCGCCAAAATCCAGATCCAAACATGGCTTTGCTGCACGACTCTCACGAGGATCAAAAATCTCGTTGGAAACAAACAATACCCAATCGTCTTCGTCTTCTTCACTGCCCGCTTGGCCAATCCCGCCCTGCACCCTGTCGCCTGCGGGCCGACTCGTCGTATTGCGGCAGAGAGTAGGGACCAGGAGCGAGGACGACGTCGAAGCCGTGACAGTGGACGATGAGATGCTGAGGAAAGTTGTGTATGGAGATTTGCTCAAGCACCAGATGACGACTTACAAGAAGCGCATCGAGGGTGTTGCTGTTCGCGCCGTTACCGCAAACGGTGTTTGATGAGACTGCCAAAAACTTTTCTTGACGAATTTGTATGCCTCACGAATTACATGATTACGAATCTCTTTAGAAAAGAAAATGAAAAATATGTCCGAGTCTACTCGTCTCAAATCTGCTTTTGAACAGGATACGTGATCAGAGTCATAAGTGTTGTGTCCAATTCTCCTCGTAGGCAACATGCAAATTGACCATTATCCTTATGCAACAATGATATCCCCAAACAAAGAGGTTTTTTTCGTAACAATAATTCATCTCATGCAGATATATTCGTCAACGAAAAAACCAACAGTGGTATACTCAATCTATATGCCTAGCCTGGAAAAAGTCGCCTCCCCTGCAGCATCTACGCCATGATCAAATCATACGCCGCCTTGGTACTCATAAGCACCAGAACATAATGCGCTATAATACCCGCAGCACCATAATACCTGCCCGTACCCCCTCGCTCCGCACTCCTCGTATACCCGACCGAATAAAAAATACGATTAACACTCCACGCGGCGCCGAGCGCCGCCGTCGCCAGTGGGAATCTCAGCCCCGAAATGAGCATAGCGCAGAGAGCGGTAGGGTGGTTCTCGCCGAAGTTTTGGTGAGCGCGCTGAGCGGCGTTGAAGGCGAGCATGGCGGATTTGGAGGCGGGAGCTGCGGTTTGGATTTGTTCGTACGACGCGTATTCGAAGGGGTACGGGATCTTGGCTGCTTTGCGGAAGGAGCCTACGCGCCCGCCGAGCCAGATGCCGATGAAGAAGGTGGAGACGGCGGCGCCAACGACATAGCTAAAGAGCGAGGGTTAGCTATGGGAGAGGCGAGGGTTGATGTGCTTGTTGTTGTGTGGGAGTTGGGGAAAAAAGAGGGTTAATTGAATGATGGATACATACCTGTACTCGTCTGGAACCTGGATAATGGCCATGATGTCCGTTATTGTTGTTGTTGTCGTATCTCTTCACGTTCGTCTATTCGCTGCGTAGTCGAGTCGCCCTTTCCAAATCTTGTAAGGAGAAAAAAAGTTGTGGACAATCAATGTTAAGTAGCCAATTCGGCCCTTCTTATACGTCTCTTTTAATTGTTTTTTTTTTGAGGCGCTGGATCGATGTAGAAATCGGTGGAATGTTGTGGCTTCGAAAGGGAAGGGGGGTGGGAAAGCTACCGCCTGTTCAGGAGTCATTACGCGGACCAGTTTCAGCGGGGCTGCGGGTGCTGGTTTCCCCCGACTCAATGCTAAACAGCAAGGCTCCAGCATGCGTTCGGTGCAACATTCTTGCCGATTGCTACGGTACAGCTATGCTCCAGAAAAATATTGTAGTTCAGTGGTCTGCATTGTTGGGATTACACGTTGTTCACAGCGTCGTGTGCTATGTGGCTAGACGGGTAGGGTGTGTACGCCGTGCCCGTCGGACAGAAAGTGTTCCCATTGCGAATTCAGGCGGCCAAGCAGAGTCGAGGGTTGCAAGGTTTTGTGTCACCAAGTAATTTTCTTACATCATGCAACCGCCTTGTTGTAAGGAAACGATCTGTTCAGGGTGTTCAAAGATGTCTCGTAGGAGAAAGTGGTCGATGCAGGTGAATAGTTGGTGACTTTTAGTAGAAAAAACGAACAAGAAAAATGGCGACGTTTGGGATTAAATTGAGTTCACAGACAAGACTGGGCATTGACTACGAGCGGATATCGTGATTCCTCGGCTCTATGACGAAAGCTTTGCTGACCGGATTCGAACATGGGATCAATAACGTAGTGAAATTAGAACGGACAAATCCGGACTTGTTCTCTTTGGTGTATCATAGATATATTCATTCAAAGCAGGCTAATATTCTACTCTGCTTGATCAAATAAGCTTATGCTCTTCTCGGGCAGCATGCGGAGCTGTCGTGTAGTATGATCTATGTTTCAAGCTTTCACGACAGATGACCCCATCTTCTCATCCTTTACTACCTGTGATTCCCGACTCTTCTAGTGCCTCCATAGTACCTTGGAAATTCTGTCACTCGTCAGCCTCTATTCCATCTGGGATACTGCTTACCTCAGAAAGTGTACTTACGGGTAGTGCTGCAAGCAAGCATATTAAATTCCCTATAACAAAGATGGCCCATGAAGCAGACGCCTGAACAACTAGTAGTTTCATATACTTCCACGACGTCTCCCTCCAAATTCGAGTGTACATGTGAATAACCGCGATTGGTAAGGCGAGGATCGTCTGTGCAATGTATCGACACGTGAAAAGAAGCTTCAAGAAGCCAGGGCTGTAATTGGTATCTTGGGCCCGACGCTTGGACGACTTAACGTGTAACTGGAAGCCTCGAATGATACATAGAAGAATGATGGCAGCTGCAATGTTGAGAGTGTGGTAGCGAGGTACAGCAGAGCATTCAATCCCCCTGTCGAGCAAGCGGCTACATCGTCACTTCATATTCTTATTCGTCATGGAAATAGACGCTATCCATCGCGCTATCTGTACGATACCCTGCGAAGTTATGTACTGCACGAAGATGAAGAGTGTAGAGTGGAATATAGCTTTATTAGCGACAGTCAAAGGGGAATCATGGGTGTTGCAGACGAGTTTTCCCAGGAATTTGGCTGCTGGATTCCCGGCTATGCTATCGACAATTTGGTAATGGAATGTCTGGCAGGTTCGTCGGCCGACCCAGAAGCGGAACGTGTCGTAGAATGTGGAGCAAACGGCAATAAGGAGTAGGGAGAGAAGGGTATTGTTGATGATTGTGGTAAACTGCAGTATGGTGTATAAGGCAGGCTCTGTGACAAGGTTGGTTAATTGCAAACTGCGAGGCAAAGCGTATAGATGTACTTTCTTGCCATAGATCACTCCACACCGATCGCGTGGGAGAATTTTCTCGAGCCATGTCGATTGAAAACAATGGGAAGGAACAGGGTGGATAGAGATCGTGGAGAATGCAGGGTTGGGCAAGTCGATGATTTTTATGTTCGTTTGGGAAAGTGAGGCAGAGGCCAATTACCCTCAGGCAACTATATGCCTTCTCTTCTTTACACGCAATCACGGCAAGTACGTCATTGATTACGGACTCAGTCCTAACTCCTTTCACTTTCACCAGTCTATTCTCGCTCGTACATGCAAAAGTGAAACCTGACACCCTGCTCCTCAATCGCACCCTCCTCAAGATTCTCCCCCGTAAACTCTTGAATCTCACCCCTGTTGGCATTCCTCCATATTGTTGCCTCGTCCAAATTAACATGAAAAAAAGTATCGCACACGAACTCCTTCTCGATCTTAGTAAGCAATACACGCTTCGTCTGCGGAAGTTCAAGCGCCGTTCGGTATATGCTAGCCCCACCAATAATAAAGATTCTATCAATCTCGAGGTCCGCAGATGGTAAATTGCTCTTGTCCTCGCGCTCAAGCTGAGCAATGGCGTCAAGGATACCAGAGCACACAAGTGGGCCTTCGACTTCTGTCTTCTTGTCTAGCTTGTTTGCAAATGCTTCTGGCTTCGAGGTGATGACTATGTTGAGGCGATCCTTGAGAGGCCGGAATTTGGGCGGTATGCTTTCCCATGTCTTGCGACCCATGAGTACAGCATTTACTTTCCTGCGCCCTTCCGCTGGGACAGAAGGCGATGTACGCTTCGTCACTCGTGCGAAGAAGCCCATTTCCTTTTTGAGCTGTGGCCATGGCAAGACCCCATCCTTTCCTATGCCGAGGCTCGGCGTGGCAGCAAGTATCAAAGTGAGTGTTGGGGGTTTAGGTGGCATGGAAGATGATGCGTCTTGTTCCTGGATGGCTGAATTTTTCTTTGGTGTAGTCGATGTATCCAGATTGGTGGTAGGATGCTTGTTAGACATTGCGTGGCGTCTTCTAGAACCAAGACGACTCTAGAATATCAGAGACAATTGAACGTAGCGTCGAGACGAATAATAAGCGGAAGACATGGATGTGGGTCGTCATATCGACGTGAAAGGTATGCGGGGCCAAACGCGCTAAGTGACGCGAAGGAACGTGACTTTCAACGTCAGTCCTACCTGCCAAACATACTGACTAGACATACCTAGCCATGCTCACAGAAACAGAACCATAGAAGAACATGAAGTGACTTCGATGACGAGTTGGCATTCCCGAACGAAGACTACGAGATATAAAATACACAGGCCGGATGATGCCCTTGATCATGCACAGAAAACCCAAACACCCAAATGCACGGTGATAGGCCCGACACACAGCGCTGCATCATCCCATCATGCCACAGTCCCAACCCGTCTCGCTCGCCGGGGAGGGCGACGATACTGAACGCCTAGATAATTACACCTTTCGCAATGCCGCTACCCTATTGAAACACATTTGCAAGAAGAAGCCAAAAAATCTCGTACGCACCCATTTCATACAACGTCATCTGTGTCTCCTCGAGTTTCCAAATGGGTATCTTTTTAGGATTGTTTAAAGCGCATCGCGCTGCAGAAATGAGAAGTCTTTCCTTCTCCCTTGCAGCTCATCTTCGTCTAAGAGCGGGGGCGTGCGATACTATTCGCCCGCGCCTCCCTCACCACTACTTTTTAGTGGAATGGACAACGAGATCTTCTTTGGTGTTCCACCACCATCCTTTCCAGCATTGACATTGGGCGACTTCCTGCGCAAGTTCCGCAGGCTTCCTGAGCTTGCGTTGCTGGACGTCGAAGCACGGCGCTTTGGACCTGCAGATGTGGAGATGCTTGCAAGAAGCTCATCCTCCTCATCCTCCTCTCTACGGCGCTTTTCGGATATACGCTCCGGCGGCGACCCTGCAGAAGCAGAGTTTGGTGATGGAGTTGTTTCTGGCGTTTGCGTCTCTGCTGAAATCTTGTGCACAGAGGCTGGCAGCCCGGTAGCGAGATCATCCATGTCGGCATCGTCTGCGTCGTCATCCGGGTAGTTAACGAGGGGGCGTACCGGCGATGCTCCGTTGAGAGCGAGTTTGCCAGTGGTGGCAAGTTGTTCATCCTCATCGTCCGATGTGTTGAAGTATGCCTCCTCATCCGCATCTACGTCCTTCAAGCCTTGACCCCACTTGCCGCCATTGACATTTGCGGAGTGTCGCGCAGGTGTGTCACTATCCACACTTGTAAACGAATTGTCGAGCTCCTGAGTAGTAACTGGCTCATGGTTTTGGTCGTATTTGAGGATCAGATTTTGGAATGTGTCGACATAGGTCACAGCTTGTAATTTCTCCCTGTATGTCTCAACCAGATGCTGAACAATCATTTTGATATTCTCGCGCCTGATGAATTCAAATAGCTCCAGGCATGCCGAGTTGAGGAGATTGTCGCGAGGCATCGTATCGAATAAGATCTGCAAGATGGGCTCGAAAAGGTGGTGTTGGATGATTTGGCGGTTGTGTGTCTCATCGTGGAAACCGAGGACAGTACGGAAGTACTTGAGCGCAGCTGGGACAAGTCAGTAAACGAGACAGCAATATTGTGGAAGATGCTTACTGAGTTTCAAATGCTTCTCCGGACAGGCCATGAGTTGGGCTACCCGCATCGCGAGGCCTTCGGATAGAATGAAGTATTTGCTGCGGAAAGAATGTTGACGGATGAAGAAACATAGAACCTCGACAAGGTGGGCGTATAATGACACTTCTTGCATCGATAGATCTTCCACTGAACAATGTTAGCCGCCGTCGCTTATAAGGGCCAGGAACTCAACTTACTCGACTCGCGGCCTTCGAGATCTTTGAGAGGTTGGAAGAGCTTCCGTGCAGACTCGTCGTAAAAGTTTTGAATAAAAGAGTCAGTCTGCGGTATGGATGGAAGTTGACCCCTCATCTTAGCAAGGAAGTCACTGTTAGTTCGCCCAAGCGCTTCTATCGACGCCGAGTTGGCATTGGGGTCTAGCAGAATCTTGATCGCATCTGCCATCTGCGCCTTGACCCCCAAGTCTACCTCAATCAGGAGTAACTCGATTAGAGTGTCGGTAAGTGGTTTAGTCTTTTCCTGAATGGCCTTGAAAATGTAGCTGCGCACCATGAGAGCATCGTGGTCGATCAAAGACACAAGTATGTCTGTTCCTGCTACTCGGACCGAAGCATCTTGGTGTTTGAGCGCAAACTGTATGACTTCCAGCAGGCCGCCACTGATGAAGTTTTGATAGAGCTGCGCCCTGACGTTTGCCTGCAGGCTCTTTGCTATGGCGCAACACTGCTGGATGAACAAGACTGCGTCCTTTTTTCTCGAGAGATTCTGCTCCTTGGGCGAGAAGATGCCAAAAAGCTCTTTCAAAAAGGGGCCGTTTGCTTGAAGGTGCTGGACAATGTCGACTTGGTGGAAGAAGATGAGGGAATTGAGGACGCTAAAGGTGGGGTCGTCGAGGATGCGCGCGAGAACCACGTCTTTGAGATACTGCAGGCGATAGGTGTAATGGATTTTCCGCTTGATATTCTCGTCTTCAATCTTGACAACCTCTTTGAATTTGGATTCGTCGTCGAGGTATTGTCGGTGGTTGGCTTTGTGCAAGGGAAAATCCGGGTCGTCTGCAAGAAGTCAGCAAGCATTGAGGCAGGGTAGTATGTGGTGACACTGACATTCTAGGGCTCCAACAACTCCCAGGACAACGGGGTCTGTCACGACGTATTCGATAATGGCAGTGTCGTTGAGTAGGATGAGCATCTTCATGATGCTGCATAGCCGGTGGAGATCCGATACGCTTTCGAGGTCTTCGGCCATGTCGACGAGCGGAATCAGTTTCGGTATGTAATCCTGAGCAAGGATGAATTTGGCGAGGGCTTCTCGCCCTCCTGGGGTAGAGTTTGCGGCACGCATGTGGTTTTCAATCTCGTGAAGGTTGCCGAGATCTGGGTTTGGGAGAAGTATGGGACTAATAGGGTCCAAATCGTCTGAGAGACCATCGTCTGGGTCAGCATTAGCCTGCTTGAAGCTATATGGATGGTCCAACGTACCTTGTGCTAAAGCCTGCAATCGCGATTGCACTTCGTTAACAAAGTCCCTATATGGAATCAGCGCGTTGCTCAATTGACCGAGGCAGTGGATGCCTACCATATGCTGGCACAGCCCTCGGGCTCCTGAAAGCTGAGGGCCATGTCGGTGCCATTTTGCTCAGTCCATACGATGAGGGTATCTATGGCGGATTAGCTGCAGGCTTGTGTTTGGGTAGCGCATGGCACGCGCATACCTTGCTGTTTCTGATAGCCATCATCCTTGGAGATGCGCGTTTCGAGGAGCTGTCGCGACTGGTCATCCTCGGACAGGACTACAATCCTTGCTTCCTCCTGCTGTCGAGTGACACCAGTTAGCATGTGTGAACGGCAGATATGGGCGTGAGCGTGGGCATGGACATGGACATGAGCGCAGGCGCGGGCGCGGGCGCAATGGGGCTACACGTGTAGCGGGGAGGTGTTGTGGCGAGGAGTGGGGAGACGTACATTTGCTACAACGCCCTTGCAGAAGCCGGTGCCTCTGTCGAACCAGTCATTGTTCTTGAGTTCGTAGACTTTGACGCGCTTCCGTTCGCTCGCCGGTGGTGGTGCGACGGTTGCCATAGCCGGGGGCGGCGTGTCGACAGTCTCCGGCTAGGGCAGAGGACCCTCCGGAGGGACGGCGCGCTGTCGCGATGGCTTGCGCAAGAGGGCGGGGGAGCGTCGGCGATGGGGGGAGATGGGGGGCGGCGTGGTGTTGTGGTGGATGCGGTGCTGGCAGATGCGGGTTAGGAGGCTCGGCGACGCTTGTGGGCTGGCGCAGCGGCGCGGCGGCGGGGACGCGACAGACGAACACTCGACGATGAGCCAGCGTGGGCGCGCAACAGTAAGCCGGGAAGTCTGCGATGGCGGCGTGACAGGCAAGGTGATCAGCCTCGGACACTTTTGCAGGCGCGTCGTGGGTCGCAAAGTGGAAGCGGGAGAGCACAGGGCCAGGCTTGGGCACAGTGCATGCACTAAGATAAGAGCCTAGACCCGAGTGGCGGCACCAGAGCCTCAACACCACGCTGAACCCTGGAGATAGCGGTGATGGCTGCGTGGGCGAGGGCACGAGGCGGCGACGGGTTGCGGGGTGCTTTTGCAGCTGTCCGGCGCTGCGAGCGTGTGGAATGAGTGTAGCTGTCGCCGCCCATGGCCAGATACGCGCTCGCCTCACTGACGCAATCCCCTTGGCGCTGCTGCTCATCAACACCATGCAGTGCTCGTTCATCTCGTTGTATCTAGTACATATAACTATCTACATGTACATACGTGCTGGTGTACATGGCACGGACAGTGCCCGCCTGTCGCTTGTCACCTTGCTGCATCCACTCACCCACGCACTGTGCGTACCGTTGTCGTCGTCTGCTGCCCATGGCAAGAGCAACAGCAGCGGAGCAGCCACCAAAGGATGCAGCCTGTGTGTGATCCGGTCATTCCGCTCCTCGTGCCCATTCACTCTTGCGCGATTGCAGCTCACCACAATCCAATACTCCCACGCCGCCCCCAGATTCCCCTGAGATATATTGTCATGACGTCCCCAGCCAAGCCACGCGATCGACTTGCCCGGCCCGCTCTGCATGGACGCAGTGCTGCAAGGCTGCGGTCCCAGTCGGGATACAGGTATTATACGTCGTACACATCTACTTCGATAGTACTGCTAATATAGCCGCAAAAGCATCATCATCATCATCATCAAACATTATCCAAAACACCCTTGATGGGCTGGAGCCGCCTGGCCTGCTGCACTACCAACAGCACGTGTGCATCCATGTATTGGCAAGCTATTCACCTAGTACTCAAGTACACAAGTACGTACTTACGTAGCCATGTACACATGCAGAGTACAGTCTACACATGGCGACTCGTCACCAAAAGCATGCCGTCGCTATTACCCCGGCTGGCGTCATGGCGAGCCCGGCCTCTAGCCAAACGCTTCCCCATACATACCACGTACATGCGCCATCTCAATCTCGCCAGCCTCTGGACTATTAGGGCAAGCCTGGCCACGACGGATACTATGGATTCTGTTCTTTTTGGTCCGCCTGGGGCCTCGTCGTGCAGAATTAGGCCGTGGGTGCGTGGGGGCAGCCAATGGCCAGGCGTACAGCATGGCGCCACACGCCCGCGGTCATTGCCGCATTCGTTTTCACATGGCTGGTGGTGCGGCCAGATTCATTTCCCTTGTATTTGCAAGCTGAGCTATGCTGGCCAGACGCCAAGCAGTCGTGGGTCGTTATCTTCGCTTGCTAACTCTATTCAGCCCTCCAGCCTGCGCCTCGAGCATCGGTGCCGTATCTGAAGCGCTAGAAGCAGCGGCGCATGGGTGCAAACCCAGTTACCACGCTATCCAAGCGCGACCCGCCCGTCTGTTGAGACATGAATATCCACTATAGATTAGACGGCCTGCTCCCTTAAGCTGCCTCTTGCAGTCCCGCCTGCTCCGGTTCTGCACCCATCTTGCACCGTACAATCTTGCCCATAGCAATAATAATGTCGAATCTGTCCGTCTTGACCCAACTACAAAGCACATCTACCGAGCCTTTCCCCCCCGTCACCCTCACAAAGCCACTCAGACCAGTCTCTGCGCCTTGTCCAAACTTTTCAAAGCCCATAGCAGCCGACCCTCCACCGACAACTGATTCGAAGTCCGTCAGCGCCGACCAAGTCCAGGCCAGACTCAAGGCTCACCGGAGATCCGTCGGCGCCCATGAAGTCCAGGCTAGAATCCAAGCTGCAAGAAGAAGCTTGACTGCTGCACAACCCCCGACTGAAGCTTTTCAACGCAAACTCGACCAGTCTCCTGATCTCATCCACCCAGCTTTGCGCGCCAGGAGCGGAGTGACGCCAAATGGCGACCGCGCTCGTAGCCTCAAGTCGAGAAGCAAGCAAGATCAATCCATTGATGCAGTCATACGCCGCTTGTCAGCCGAAATCGATAGCGGACATCTGAACCTTGCAAGAGATGTGCCTCCAGTGCCTGCGTTGCCCGCATTCCACTCGCCTGTATCCGGTCGTCCGCGATCATATCAACCCGCAAGTAGTAGGTCTTCTGTGACGAATAGACGAAGCCCACTTTCGATTGTGTCATCTGCAGATGGTATGTAGGGCAAACTCAATCCTACGCGTCATGTTGGACTGACAGTTGCAGACTCGGAGGAAACTCCATGCCATACCTCTGGACAGACCTCGACGCAAACATCAAGGCAGACATCGAGGCGATCCTCTACCTCAGCCTCGTCTCGTACGCACCTTATCCCTGCCAATCTATGAAATTACTCACACGCTACACAGAAACCTCCAAATCCGACGACAGCAACGACCTAGATGATGACGACAAGCCCGCAAAGATTCGAGTGATCAGCCTGGAATCCCACAAAGCAGGCCACGTCCAACAGCAACAACAATCCGCACGTCAGCCCTCGCCTTCATCATCACAACCAAACATCTCTCACTCCAAACCCCAACGGGTCAAGAGCCGCAGCCCGTGGCATTCAATTTCGCGACGACGAATACTTTGCTTTGTTTAACGACTACCCATCTTGCGCCATGTTTTTTTTGTTTTGTTTCTCCATGTCCATGTACATACAAGGCCGCGCGGGCCACAAACATATATTTTCTTGAGTGTTTATTTTTACGGTCATAGCGGCGCACAGTATACTCGGCCTTGTTCTGGCGCTGATTTGGTTTCTGCATCATGAGCCTGTTGGATTTGAGCGACTACAGGGGGCATAAATAGCGCGGGAGTTTTGGCGTTTTCCTACGTGTTCCAATAGGCGAGATTACTGAGCGTTTTCTGTCGCCAAAGCTGACGACTAGCTACACACATACATGGATAGATAGCACGCACGCAACAATGCACATGTCGGCAATTGCACAATCCGCATTGCCTCGCTTAACACAGTTGTTCTCGACATAAGCCTTGATAGCGCTTTCAGAATATTGGAGCAGCTGAGGGCACATAATCAGTAAGTACGTGTCCCCTGTTCTGGAATCCGGGCTTGCTAGACCCATGCAAGCCACCAGCCACACACGGGACGCCTTCCGAACCCGGCCACAATAATAGCACACTGCCAAATCCAGCCCAACGATGGGCCAATTGTAGCCAAAGGCACCATTACAGCCGCCTCGAAGAGGTTAGAGGTTGGTGTCAGGGTGCGGCGTTCCCGAGCCCATCGCGAGCCCAGGCAGCCACGCAAAGGAGAACGTGCGCACGGCTGCAGCTTGCTAAGTTTGAGTATCCAAGTGCGTCTCCAGCTGGGCCTGGAAAGGGCACATTTGGAACCAGAGCATCGGCAGTTGGGCCAAATGCCGAAACGCTTTCCAGATGGTCTGCCGACGAAAAAGCACACACAAAGTCCCTTGGGCGCCGTGCATGAGGGCGGAAACTGGTTCGGGGTCTCTGACGGCGGTGCACGCACAACACAGACTAGCAAATGGTGCCGACTGCGCGACCCGCTCGAATGTCCGTTGAACGTCCGCGACAACGTTTGGCCTAGCGGTAAAAATCCCCTTTCCGCGAGCTCTTGATGCGCCCAGCAAATGGGTACGTGACACTTTGAGAGTTGACTCGCTAGTGATTTGTCAAACTCTCCACCACTTTGCCGAGGACACATCAGCGGGACTACTGGCAGACACATAGCGCCATGTTCCCCATGACCTGGTCTAGAGTACTATAGCCGGGGATTAAACTGGCTAATCCTACGGTCCCAGATTCGTGACACACCAGGAACCCTGTAGCACGTCATGTCCAGGAACAAGTCAGTAGTGCATTACGACAACCGGATTTGACCAGAATGCGACTAAGACTGCCATGGTAAATCAAGCAAGCCATCAATTGGGATCATCTCACCTATCTCGGGCCATGTGTACTTACCTTAGCACAGTAGGAAAACAGAACATGCCACTGATACGAAAGTGAGTGCAGCCACCCCCCACAGCTGCATGGTCAGCCCTGCCCGCCGCACGAGCCATGAAAATCCCGAATGCCTGGTGAGCATCACCATAGCGAGATGCACAGACCGCCTTTGGGCCTGCTATCGATAAGGCCTCGAGCTTGGCAACCGTGACTGACCGGAGCTCCTTCCTGTCATACTCCACACTCCATCTTTACGTCTCTTGTGTCCCAACACGCCACTATGAACCCGTCAGAGCGCACAAAAGAGGCGCTCCTCGGTATGTTTCCCCAGCCTTTCCCCGCACAAGCGTGAGGCTAGTGTAGCAGCACAACCTGGCCGCCCAAGTCATCATATCCCCCAATACCTCGATTCGAGCCCTTGCTGATGCTACCTCAGCAAAGACAGAAGCATTATGCAAGTCCATTGTGGACAGCCGTAAAGATGACCCCTGGGGCGGTGATGGCTATCTATCTACTATACTCCGGACTGTCAAGATGCACGAAGCCACTGACTACTCGTCGGTACTAAACAAGACCGAGTATGAGCCTGCACTGGATTACTCAACCTCGGCACACAAGGAACTGCTGATCAAAGAACAAAGCGCTGCATTGGTAGGTCATGTGCGCGTGATTTCGCTCAAAGCATTGCCCACAGCTGCTATTCTTGCAAACAGTGCAACCAATGCTCTGCTAACACCAACGAATAGATCAAGACCGCTCAGGACATCTCGACCCTCATTCGTGATTTGCAGGAACTCTGGCTCTTTGGTGGCCTTGATACCCTCGCCGATCCTTCAGATGAAGAAGCAAACCGCAAGAAAGCTTTAGCGGTTGCAGGGATGATTGAGACCTTAGCAAAACAGGGGCCTACTGACATGCGAAAGAACGACGCCGACCTAGTCAAGGAGGAATCAAACGGCAGAGGAGACTCATGAACGTGGTAGCATTTGATACTCGGTTGGGTGGCTCGTTAAAGCTAAAGTACGATGAGAAGGCGATTCGAGAACTCGCTCTACACTCCAAGAAAAAAACACTTGCATTGCGGGGCTACAGAGTCAACACGAAGCCGCACGAATGTGTTCCTCATGGTGTAGCTTTCCCAAGTAAAAGGCATTCCAAGCAGCTGCCATTACGAATGACCTATTTGCATAGATGGGTAGTATGGTGAACGGAGTGACTTCCTAGTGGCCCAGATTATGTTGCCTAACAATAGCCCGCCACCATTGAGCTAGGCATACCATCACCCTGTCGAGGTAGAATAGCTATCTTGAAAGGCATAGTGATTGTTGTCGATAATGAAATACAAATTTTCTGCCCGGCGCTTTTGAAGGGTTATTGAATCAGGTGAGATGCTAACACATCAACTGCAAATCTACAGTGCATTGATTCACAATATCTCAAGCTTTTGAAACAAATTCTGTGCGTGTATATTGCCCAAGTGCTATAATATGGCGCTGACATCATGTGCACTTGTTAGCCAGGCCGTTGGGAAGAGTTTAAAGTTCTCGGGTCCAGGCTAGTAAAGGTGTGTGAGGTCTTCCTCCTCTTCTTTTCCCCCTTTAGACCGGATAAGGTTTAGACCTGATCGGTTGGGACTTGCACTTGTCGCCCGCGGGATCTCCGGTGAGATGGACCTTGTTCCGGTGCTGATGTGA
The DNA here is from genome assembly GCF_000338995.1 of Bipolaris sorokiniana ND90Pr. NCBI lineage: Eukaryota > Fungi > Ascomycota > Dothideomycetes > Pleosporales > Pleosporaceae > Bipolaris > Bipolaris sorokiniana. The sequence goes on along the minus strand of NW_006911902.1, from coordinate 89,661 downwards.
CTGTTGTTGAGATCCAGAAGTAGCTCCGTGGCGTTTGTGGCTGCTCGCAAGATGGGGATTGAATGGGCAGGGGTGGGCAGGGGCAGGACCTGTAACACAAACGATCGACAGGCGGGTAAATTGTCATGGTAACGCAAGATTTAATTCAATAGATGAATATCTGCAATATTGACGCCAATCCCAAACCACGCAGAGCCCCATTGATGCATACACGACTCCCGGGCCCTCCTACTCGTCTACCCTGATCTTCATGCCAAACTCATTCAGCGTATTCACGTATTCGTCACCTAGTGTCGCCGGCGTCAAAATACCACCTCCCAGCCTCCCAGCCTCTGTTTGGTCAAGCCTCCCCCTGAGCATTAGCTTGGCAGCCGCGCTCAGCGTAATGGCCGTCGCAACATAGCCACCATGAGCGACTTCTAGATTCGCGACTACCTTTTTTCCATCTTCGGTACAGCCTACCCCACGGTAATGCATAAAGTCCTTCTTCATGCTTTCCTTGGATGGCCCCTGGCCCGGACTGGGAATCACCATTTTGAAGAGCGGCTCCACAACCCATCTTGTTGGGGGAAAAGCGAGTAAGATGGAGATGGAGGTAAGCACCACTTTCTGAGCGAGACCAACAAAAAAGCTTGGTGCGCGCGCGTACTCGTTGAACCGGAATCGGGGGCCGTATTGCAGTGTTGCGTCGCTCGAGGATTGGTACAGACCCCATGAGCGGTGTGCAATGCATTCATCAACGGGAGCCATCAATCCGGTGGTTTGAACACCGCCCAGCTCGGGAATCATCTTCAGGCCAACAAGACTATAAGGAAAGCTTCCTGCAGGCGGTGCAGCAACCTTGTCCGCCTTGACCGGCGACAACGAGTACGGATGCATTGATTTCGCTAAATGGCTGAGCGAATAGTTTTTAAACAGCTCAAGCATGGTAAGCGAGGTGCCGCCACTAATTCCAGACTTGAATCTGTACAGCGTCATAATGGCGCGCTCGCATGCGACATTGTACCGCTTGCGCACCTCTCGCGCAAGCACGTACGCCATGATGTCTGCAGGAACAGAGTCAAGACCGCACTCTGGGATGATGATGGTCTTGTTCTTTTGAGCAAGCGCATCGTACTTTGCAATCATGTCGTAGATCCAGGGTACCTCGCCCGTTGAGTCGAGGTAGTGCGTGCCGTTGTTGACGCAGGCGGCGAGGACGGGCTCGCCATAGTGCATGAATGGGCCTACAGTTGTGATTACGAGTGTAGTCTTTTTGGCAAGTGTGTCGAGTTGGGATTGCTCGAGCTCGCAGGTTTCGATGACTGGGAAACGTCAGTTTTCTTTTTTTCTTTTCTTTGTCCCTATCACATGGTTTTGTCACCACGGGACATTTTCGTTACGTACCTGGCTCTTTGCGATCTGGCCTCAGTTCGGACAATTCCTTAACAACGCCCTGTAGCTTCTTTGCATTGCGCCCTGCGATGGCCCACCTGAGGTCGTCAGGCAGATGTGTCGTGATCCATTCGGCGACGAGTTTGCCCGTGTATCCAGTGGCTCCCAGGAGCACCAACTCGTACTGGCGCGATTCTTGAACCATTTTTCTGTAAAAATCCGTTGCTTTTTTCCCTTCAAAACAGAAAAGTTGGGTGGATAAATGATGGGAACTGAGTGGTGGAGGGAGGTGGTGTTATATCAATAGGAGCAAATTTCACATTCACGACTACAACTAACTACTCTTATCGGACATGACCCTTGTTTTGGTATGCTCTGAGGTCATGCCGAGGTAACCAGGCGCCGGCATGGACGATGTCATCCCTTTTTTTGCAGCGCATTCTTCTCAACAGTACGACACAAGCAGCAAATGGAATGTCTTGTGTGAATACGCCAAAGTCTAGCGATGGGATGCACGGTATATCTGTGTGCCGGACGGCTCGAAAAAGGGTAAGCTGAGGGCCTGTCCAAGTGTACCTGGCAACAATGGTTCATGTCACAAGCGGTTAGTGGGCTTGGCACACAGATGCTGGAATCGAAGAATACCCCTCCGAATCGACGGGCAGCAAAATTCTCCTCACCGCTGTCCATCTTCTTCTTCTCCACCAGGGCTGTCACGATTCCCGACTGCGTGCCAAACAAGATTTTGCGGCTTTTGCGCCCGTTTTTACCGAATTGGCTGCAGCGCATACAAAGAGAGCTGGGTAACCTGGTCAGCAAGCGCGGTTGGTGGAGACTAGAAGATGTTTTTTTCGATTCAACAATCATCCATTGCCTTGCTGTGTCGCTAACCTGACAGCCATGTGTAGGGCAGCTAGGATAGATCTAGTGTGCGATTTTGAGTGGCTGTCTGCAGGCTTCACATTATTCGTGTTGCGCAAGACGATAGCTGTAGAAATATGGTAAGAGCCACGCGTTCAACTTCATCGTCTGCGCGGAGAGAGAGAGAGATACACGCACACAAAGGCTGTCGAACGCAAACCCCCCGAAAATGATGATGCGAAGATAATGATTGGCAGTGCCAGGACCTGCCCGATTTTCGCATCGCACTCGTACGTGTTTTGCATATTGCATGGGCTGGCATTGACAGTTCTGCGGAGAATGTACCTGAGACGGCATCACGATACTAAGTATGCACCAAGGACTGGGCATAGCTGCAGTAGCTTCCGCTGTCTTATCTGCGCATCTCGAGTGGCCGTCCGGCATCCAGAATAGGTCATTAGACTCGAAAGGTTATTATCAATGTCGTTTACAGTATCACCTTCCGCTTGCAAGACTGCGTATGCACATTGGGAAGACTCTAGTACCACCCTGGACATAGTCGGAACCCATAACAGAAGCACCTTAAGGCCTCGGTGCTACATCTAGAGAAGCGAGCGCAGCATAGCAGAGCGGCCTGGCTGAAACATGTTTGCCTTTCCGACTCACCACTGAGCGACGTGGGCAAGTCACATGTGCACATCCGCTCAGGGTAGCTGGGCACGTAGTGAGGTACAGTAAGGAACTCTGAAGACTGACTGAGCTTTTAGGGCTGCAACAATTGGGCAGGCTGACGGCATATACATAGAATACGATCAGACAGTACAGACCCAAACTGGACTCTGTACCCACTTAGTGCCCCTCCACCAAGCACCTGTCACGAGTTTCCGGGGTTGGCGCGACTGCCTGTCGAGTGTGGCTGCTGCAGGGTAGTGAATGATCAATGATCCGCCGGCCAAGCCACTAGCGTCCGCGTACTTAAACCACTGTCCCCGCTCTATCTACTTGACCATCTTCCCAACTTATGAATCGCGTCGACGAGTACATTCGTTCCTTTACTTCGAAACACGACACCAATGGCCGAGACGTGCATAGTCTGCCTCGGCGATCTCGTCCCCCGAGACGACGGCCCTACCGCCACCGTACCACCGCTCGCGATCAACTCCCTTGAGAATAGTGCTGATGTCCCAGCCGGACACCAACACGATGCCAAGAACAAAGACGTGGTCATATCCTCTGTCAAGGACGAGGACATGGTAGCACATTTGCTTCCATGTGGCCACGACCTGCACAATGACTGTCTCAAGCCATGGGTCGAGCGAGCGAACAGCTGCCCTATATGCCGAGCCAGTTTCAACATGGTCGAGCTCAGCGCATGCGTTGGAGGTATGTTTGTCCTGGATACTACGGAGCTCTGCAGTCATGACGTTGTTTTCGTTGCCTGGTAGTAGCCTGGCTACTGGCTAAATGGTCAGTCGAGCACAACACAACTTCTGCCCATCCTTACGCTGTTGCACCGCAACACATGGACTCGAAACGACGAATCGCTGACTGAAATTTGTATAGGCCCTAAGATTTCCGAGTATGCCGTTCAGGACAAGCAGCAAGTCGCAGATATCGATCCATCCATGATTATCGAGGAGGACTATACTCTCGAAGATGATGGAAGTTACGATGCATGTATGGTTTGTGATGAGTTTGGTGACGCGTCACAACTCATGTACTGCCACAGCTGCGAGCAACTGTGCCATGTCTTCTGCGCTGGGCTTGACCGGATGCCCTCGCGTGGCCCCTGGTACTGTCAGGGCTGTGTCGAGAACCCCAGTTTGCTCGAGGCTGCATCCAGACGACGACCTGCTATCCGAGGCCCGGCTGCCTGGATCAATGGTAGAAGCCGTGTGCCCCGCCACAATCAAGCCCCTGATGAGTGGGTAGGAGTCTGGCAGAGCGTTTGGGACCGCCTACAGTTCGATATTGAATTTCCCTTTGACGAAGAAGAGCAGTCCGAGAACCAATCCGACGTTACGCGCCGCGAGGATCGCAGATGGGAGGAACGCATGCGTGTAGCGCGGCGGGCAGGAGCAGGCAATCGATTCCAGATGGTCACTGATAACGTTGTCACTGGAAGGCGCCGCAACTCCAACCTAACAGCACAGCCTATAAACCGAACACTACATCGCGACCCGCCAAAAACGCCAAAAGACCCTGAATCACAGGAAGAATTACGCGCATGGAACCAGTTCGAAAAGGCTCGTGAACAACTCGCCCAGGCCGAGGCACAACCTGCACCCAGTGTAGCAAGCACAAGCAGTCGACGGGCACGCAAGCGGAAGTCTATTGATTCTTCTGCAGAGTCGGAGCCTCGCGAGCAGAAGCCAGAGCGCAAGTTGAAGCGTCCTCGGACACGTATGCATGTGGACAATGGGGAGTCGTCAGCAGCTGCGGCTCGTCGCAATACCGCTGCGCATGCGCCTGCAGCTGCTGCGGCATCATCGCCACCGGCTGCAAATGGCGAATCATCTGCCCCTGCTCCTGGCTTTTTGCAATCTCTCTTGCAAGAAGTCGAGGTGGATCGGTTTGCCGAACGCGATAAGGAGATTGCCGCCCCTCAGCCTCGGCGCATCATTGTTGAGCGTGCTTGCTCGCCACAGCACTCATCACCGGGACTATCTCCCGTCTATCATACACTCCCTGGTATGACAACACCACCACCTTTGAATCTCACTCGTACTGCGTCACCTGCGCAAAAGGAGGCCCAACTGTCACCCACCTACTCGCCATACTCGCCCGCAGACGACGATCGCGCTGGTCGCCGTAAGCTCGCGCATCGCTCTGTTGGTCTTAGCAGCCCGCCCCGCTCCAAGGACTCGTCACCTATCCGTCCATCACTTTCCTATTCCACCAAGGCTGAACTGCAGCGTATGGTAACTGCAGTTTTGAAGCCGTTGTATCTCAAAAAGGAAGTTTCGAAGCAGGAATATACAGATGTGAATCGCGATGTATCACGCTTGCTGTACGAAAAGGTTGGCGAGGCGGGCGCGGATGCGCTTGCTGACCAAGACACTCGGGAAAAGTGGCAGAAGATGGCTAGCAGCGAGGTGCACAGTGCTATCAAGGCATTGCCGCGCAACCAGGCTGGAGCACTTTCGCCTGCTGCCGAAGACTCTGCTTCATCGTCTGGGTAAGAAGTTGTTATAATTATTATTGTTATTATCATTATTATTATTACTACTACTGCTACTGCTATATTTTTCTCCATTGCACTGGAGGTGGCGTATATCTTTGGTGGCGGGGTTTTTTTGTACCAACTGGCGCACCATGACGGCGTGTCATGGCGAAGTGGGGTTTAGTCCAAAGCGAGGTCTCATGATACCACGGGGTTTTTGACTTGATTTGTGCTCTTGTTTTTTTTTCTTTTGGCATGCATGGCGTTTTTGGGTAGTAAGCGTGGTAGATATGATGTAGTTATCTTCTTTTTCCTCCCTTTCCTTCCTTGTGTTAGGAATGCAGATGAATACTATCTGAGACGCGGCAAACACTTGCCAGTCATCACTTTGGGCATGCAGTTTTGGTTCTAGCTACGACGTGATGTGCCTATGTTTAGTTGAACGAAGGGGGTGGACTTGCTTGATGCAAATCCAGCAAAGCATTGCACATATTTTCTTTCATGTATATGTTATGTGGACTTGTGATTTATTGTAGCTCGCTCACAGTGTGTAATAATACTCTTCGTTTTCATTCTCAAGTCTTGATAGCTGGAACGCGAACTCACATCTATCCTTCCCCCCTTTTTTTCTTGTCTCTCAGTACTCGTTCCTCCGGTACTCATTCTCACCATAGCCCTGTTGCTGGTATCCCTGCTGTTGATATCCCTGTTGCTGGTGTCCTTGCTGTTGATATCCCTGTTGCGGATATCCCTGCTGATAACCTTGGTATTGCTGTTGTTGCTGTTGTGGCGGTGGAGGATAATTTCCAGCCTGGTACTGTGGTGGAGGTGGTGATTGCTGGTGATACGACTGGGGCGGAGGAGCATACTGCTGGTCTGGTCTATATTCTTGATGCTGTGAAGCAGGAGGATGAGGAGGTCTTTGTTCGTGTGCCACAGCACCCCCACCTACATTCTGCTGCACAGGACTCCCCACGCTAACATTCTCGTTACCAATGTCATCTGGCACGTTGATTTTGACGTCGGGGAGGTACCGCTGGACTTTTTGCTCTACCATGGACTGCACAAAGACCCAGCTTTCGCGCTCGAAGCGGCGGTGACCACCATTGACGACGCCGAGAATGCTTTCGCGGAGTGTCTCTTGCACTTTGCGGACAAGATCGCGGATCTTGCCGAGGAGCTTGGCTTTGATATCGTCGCCAAAGCCGCGGTCTGCATTGGGTTCTGCGTCGCGGTCCAGCTGTGAGTCGAACGGGTTGCCGCCGAGGATTTTCTCCAGCGGCCGCTGGAACTGGTCGGGCAAGAGTTCGAAAAGCTGTTTTTCGATTTGTCCAAGTACCTTGCGGAACTCGAGGCGTACTTCTCGATGCACTTTTGCTAGTCCTGTGCTCAGTTTGTCGCTGATGACGCGTGAGAAGCCACCTCCACTACCGCCATTGTCGCCATCGCGACTCGACTCGTCGAAGCCTCTAGCGGATCCTTCGTTTCCGCTCTTCTTGTTGCCAAAGAGGCCCCCAAGACCTTTGACCAAGTCGCCTACTTGCTCTGCGATCTCGGCTTTTGCACCTTCGCCCAGGTCCCTCGAACTGGTGTTTCCACGCAGCCAGCGCTTGATATGGTCCAGCGCAATGCGGGTGAATTGCTCAGCAATAGGCGCATGCTGCGATCGCAACTTCTCACCCACCACCTGTTTGATCTCAGGGCTGATAAGTCTAGCTTTTTCTTCTGGGTTTTGTGACGCATCTTTGATAGTGTTGGACAGCATGCCGAGGAGACCTCCGATTTCGAATCCTTGACCACCGCCTCCCCCACCGTTAGACCCGTTCCGGTTTTCGAGACTGTCCTGCACTGCATTCAGGGCCGAGGACAAGAACCCCCTTGCTCCAGATGAGAAATCCACATCTTGAGATCGGGCTTGGTCCGGCGCCCCTCGATTGCCATTTCCCTGAGTAAGTGCAAATATTTCGCGCAAATCCCCACCTGCCTCATCAGAAATCTGTCCAAAGCTGCGGGTCAGCTTTGCTATTTCGTCTGCGAACGGCAGCGACTGTCCGCCGTATGCGTCGGGTGCTGCATCACTGAGATTCCACGGGCCGCCCGACGATGAGCCACGATTGCCATGTCCAGAAGACGAATCTTGATTGAAAAGGGAGCGAAAGGCATCCACGACTTGTGTTTCGAGGCTATCGATTGTTTTTTGTTGGAAATCTTCTAGTTCAGACGCAATGCGGGGTTGGATCTGGGGCGCCAGCGAGTCAACGTATTCGTCGACCTTTTGCATCAGGACTTCGGGGAGGCCGCGCGATGACATTTTGGAAAAAGGAAGAATGCTAGTATCTTCTTAGGTATACTTTTATAGAGTTTTTGAGGAGAGATTAATGAGGTGATGTTGATGATGATGTAAGTGGGGATAGAAGAATAGGAATGGAGAGGCTGCACGAAACGTGGCTGGGGACAAGTGGCGCTGTCATAGGTGGGCAGGAAGAATGACGTCTACTCGTGCTAGGCAAGCAACAGTGAGACACTGCCATTGGTATCTCCATACGCTGTGTGCATCTCGTACGCCAAGATACTTTCACGTGACTTGCGTAAAAAATAAAGCAAAAAGCAAAAAAATATACATACGACAGCGGGGATTCGCTAGTGGTCGCCTTATTATAACTCGTATATTACTATGTACATACAAAATGTGCTAGGGTTTGGAAGGCGCCAAAGCAGCACTTAAAGGTAGAGTAACTTTATGCAGTCCACTCTAGTCGAGTACATGTCGCTCGATATCGGGGAAAGGGAAGTGAAAGAGGCGCCAAAGCAGCACCTGTGAGGGCAGGGACGTGAGAAAGAGGTTAATTACACGAAGACTTGGGTAAATAGTTAACTAGTTAGTTATCTAAGATAGCTTACGTGATGCTATCGATATCCCAAAGCCTGGCACTACCCCGCGCATAGTAACTACTCCCTCACTTTTGCCCTCGCTAGAGAGGCTTCAACTAAGAAGAAACTAAAAAATCAGCGGTATCCAAGTTTCAGTTCATGTAGAAATATAGTTATTTAGCAATGTGGGTGTAGAGGTGGTTTCTCGCAATCATTCAGAAACCCCGTGAAACTATACAACCTGTCGTCTATCCAGACGTACATCGACAATTCTCTGGATTTAGTATAGGTCTCCAAATGATAATTAGTACGGTACAACTCTTTCGGCAAGAAAGGCACATCATTTATTATTGAGCGGTCCAAGATCATAGCAATACGTGAACTTCATATCAACCAGGGTATTCGCATCTCTCCAACAATCCATTCATCCCATGCGAGAAAAACACATTGTTAAACAACAGCCTCAGGCCTCTCGACCCGCCTCTTCGCCGTGCCGAACCCAGCATGTCCTCTCTCCTGATTCTTTCCCAGCCAAGGCTTCAGCGCCTCACCGACCGTGCTCTGTCTCAGGAAATAGATGATCTGACCGATGATAATTAAGACAAACGCAATCGGGTACATCCAATGAATCTTGAGCCCAAACACCTTGACCCCAATAGCCACGCCCCAGAAACTTCCTGTAAGCAGGGAAATGTTGAAAAAGGCGGCAGAACTCATGCGGAACAGAACGGGAGCGAGCGAGTAGAAGAGGGAGAGGATGAGTGTGTAGCCCACAATGTAACCGGCGACATCTGCGTTCCACGTGGCGGTGCGAAAGGCAGCGCGGTCGAAAATGCCAGCCTGCGTGCCGTTGATGAACATGCCCCAGAAAGCCAATTGGCCAACGACTTCGTAAAGAGGCCGTTCGGAAACCAGCCATTCCTCGAACACATTAGAGAGACCGTAGAAAGTGGCGCCTAGGAGAGCAAACAGGTCGCCTTTGACTTGATCGATAGCGCCAAAGTTGTTGCTGCCCGTGATGTGGTCTGAGCCGAAGATTACGCCTAGGCCGCCGATGCAGAGAAGGATACCGAAGATTTGGGTGTAGTGGTAGCGCACTTTGAGGAAAAAGAAGGAGATGATGACGACGACGGCGATGGCCCAAAAGTTGATTAACTGGGCACTAAGAATAGTAGTCTGCAGGTATGTTAGCAATTGCTTATGGATGAACGCAAGCGAGTACGACTCACATAGCGGTACGCCAGGACAACAAAGTAGTTACCCTCAACGTCCATGAAAGCCAGAATAAAGAAGCGCCATCCATCTTTTACGACGAGACGGACCCATTTTTTGAAACCGTACTTGTACAGGGTATACGAGGTGTAGATGATGTTGAGTAGGACGTAGTTAAAGAAGGTCTGGAACGCGGGAATCGAAGTGCCCTCTGCCGAGAGCAAAGAAGAGAAAGTGTTTGTCGAGGTAATGCAAATGGCAAGGACTGCGTGTTCTTGGTTAGCTGTGCTGGATTGGATTAGAGTAGGTTGACATGGATGCATACCCTGCCCAATCGCTAGCGTTAGCCAGAACTGCTTCGTCTTGATGTACTGGAACCAGCGTCCCTTTGTCTGCGCGTCGCGTTCCAAGATTTCGTTGGCTGGCACGCCGCTATGCGACTCGTTTTCAGACGTCACATAGTGGCCGGCGCCTGTCTTGTGCACTGGCTGCGGATCGTAGTGCTGCTGGTGCGCATCCTGGACAACAACGCCCTCGGCGGGATGGACTTGGACTTGGTTCATGACGCTAGACCTATGGGCGATCAAGGTCGAATACTAGACGAGGATAATAATCTGTGGGAGCTTTTCGGATTTGACGTGAGCGCAAAACCCCAAAGTCGCTCACGAGAGGTGTACTAAGCGTACGGTTGCTTGGAAAAGGGCTGTAGCCAGGACGAGGGGTCGGCCACATTATAAGCCAGACTTTTGGGTTCTCACTCACCCAGTCGCGTCGCGCGCTCCACCCACCATGGTGCAGTGGATTGAAAAAAGGCGTTCTTGGCCGGGATCCAGAGCATGGAACCCCCACTTGTCCTTGCCTCTGTGGGGCAAAACCTCGGAGACTAAGCTCCCAGCGGGTGGACATGGACCGTGTAGGAGCTGAGGACGTGCTTGACGCGGTAGTGACCTGGGGCACTAGGGTAGGCGAGGTCCGATGCTTGCTTTTTTTCCTTCCCTCTCTCACCATTTGGATGCCGCTATCTTGCATGGCAGAGGGCAGAGGGTGGGTACTGAAGGAGTGTCAGTGGAACAGCAAAGGAAGCCACAAGCCATGAATGGCGAGGAGCAAGCGAAGATTGATCATAGGGTGGGGGCGGGCATGCAGGTGCGCGCCATGTTCTCATTGACTAGGTGTAGCACGGGCTATAGGCTCGGATGGCGTTTCTACACATGCACGCAGAGACTTCGCTGTGTGCCCAGCGTGGGCCCGAGCACCTGGTGGAGGGAATTGACTATGGCATGGTAGTGGGGCACAGGTGCACTCAAGTAGGTACATATGTAAGTAGATGGCAATGCACGGTCATGAAGCGAAGTGATACAATAATCAAGGTTTTCTTCTAATGATTGGCTAGGTAGAGTAGAGTAAAGTAGAGAGAGAATACATGATCGTCTTCAACTAAAGCCAAGCATGCCACACTAGGAACAAGTCGACACAAAAAGTAACGCAGAGGTAGAGACAGTTAGCGGTCGGCTGATCCACAGACTCTCACCATGTACGGTTGTAAGCATAACCGTTCTAGTCAGAGTCCTCCTCTTCACTCTCTTCTTGCTCAAGCCAATTCTTGAACTGCTCGGCCGACTTGCGAACAGTCTTGCTGACCTTGAGGTCAACATACCTCTTGCTGGCCTTGGAGCACCACGTCTGGAGCTGCTCCTCAGACACGAGGTCGTTCTCGTACACCTTGAGCAGGATAGCAGATACCTGAGGGATGAGCTCAGGCTTGTCGATGCCCACGAAGCGCTCAATACCGCCAAGGAAAGCCTTCTCGTGCTTGTCCGACGTAATCATCTTCTTAAGCATCGGAGCGCGGGCGTCAATCTGCTTGACAATCTTCTCCGTGAACAGAGTCTGGGGAATGACGGTAAGGGTGCGGTGCTTGGTTTCGATACCGAGCTCCTTGGCCTTGATGTAGATGTCGACGTTGTCGAGGTTCTCTACGCCGCCCTTCTCTGCGCCCGTGTCGATGATCCACTTGCCAAAAGTGTCGTAGTTGGAGCCACCCTCTTCATCCTCCTCAATGACAAGAGCGCGCTTGAGGTCGTCGGGAAGATCCTGGGCACGGGCCCTGATGGCCGCCTCAGACGTGTCAATGGACCACTCAACCTCCTTGGCATCCTCTTCCTCAATCTCCTTGGCGCCCTCGTTGATCTGGCGAGTGAGCTCGTCATCACTGCCAGCCTCGAGGGCAAGGTCGCCGTCGTCGCCATTCTCTTCTGCGCTGTCACCGGGGCTGCCGTTGTCGGGCGAGCCGGCCTCGCCACGAGCCTCGGCCTCCTTGCGGGCACGGCGCTCAGCCTTCTTGCTAGACTTGTCCTTCTTGCCCTTCTTGGGCTCGTTCTTGAGAATGAAGGAGCTGAGCTTGAGACGAGGATCAACTTCGGAAATCTTTCCGCACGCCTTGCAGTCGAGCGTGATGTTGCCATCCTTGATGTGGACGTCGGTTTCGGGGTTCTTGCATTTCTTGCAGAGGACGAACTTGGAGATGAAGCCGTCGAGGTAGTCCTGCAGCTTGCTGGCGTCGTGGGCGCCGTTGATGATCCAGCGGTCGTCGTTGGGGCTTGTGTTTGTCTGGGCTCCAAGTTCGAAACCAAAGTACTTGATGACATGAGCAGGGGGGCGGGCGAGCGAGCCAGCGACACTGGTCAGGTTGACAATGACAGTCTTGATGCCGTTGCCCTTGCCCTCAATCTTGGACTGGATACGCTCCATTTTGTAGCGGTAGAAGGGGTCGGTGACATCGCGGCGAATGTTGACGGTGGCCATGGTGACGGTGGTGCGGGGAACAGGAGGGTGAGATTGTTACTGGTAGTGCAGCGTGCGGACAGACAAGGTCGGGTCGGTTATGTTGACGAGGGCCGAAAGAGACATGCGCAAATGCAGGCTCTTGGGTAATAGGGGTGGTAGAGAGGCGCGACTCGGGGTCAGGAGGGGCAGTGGATTAGCCGTTGGTCTGATGTATAGTACTGCTTGGTATCCGCATACAGCGAAATTTTTGCAGTTTGGGGGGAGGTTCGACTCGGAAGGCGTAGCGTTGGCGCGAATACATATACTCCTGATGTCGCTGGCAACTCTGAGGAGCGGGTTGTGCGTGTGGCCTCGAGGCGTGGGGTGGTGGTGGTGGCGGCTAGGGCAAGTCGCGGGAGGGCGACAAGCAGGCGGGTGAGGGGGGTTTGAGAGTGTTGTGCTCTTGATGCCCGTGGGGAGGCAGTGGCGTAGATTGGCGGATGCTGTGGATGGATTTTTGGGCGGTGCAGAGGGTGAGTGTGCGTGTGGGAGCGAGTCGTGGGTGGTCAAGAGAAGTTATATGGGGACGGCGGAGGTTAGTTTTTCGACTTTGCCGAGCCACACTAGCACAATCCGCCCTACCAAACCGCCCACACCCCTCCTGACACCCGCAGCCTTGCATTGCACGGTTTTTTTTCTGCGTGTTCACGCGGGTGCCAGGCATTGATCCTACAGGACAGGTGTGTTTGCCGCCATAGCAAGAGGCATCCAGCTGTCGTGTATACCACACACACATGGAGTATGGAGGCAGTCATCCGACACGCAGCCGTTGGGGCCAAACGACAAAGCAGACCACATTACCAGGCATTGTTTCAGCAAGCCGCTCCTGCATGAAGCCGGACGACAGCGACAAAGGCGCCTACACCTACACCTAGTCTGCCGCTCAAACATTTTCTGCCTCTGCGGCCTGGTTGCTGACCGCCAGCACAAGCAGCGGAATGTGGTGGCGAAGAGAACACGTTTCCAAGCCACCTTTCTCCACTCTCAACCATCAACCATGGCCGGCCAGAATTCAGTGATAGCAGCCGGCACACGTGTATGTAGTATGTATTTACTCATGTACTACATATAGGTTGTGAGGCCCGTTGCCAATCATTGTCGACATGTGCTTTTTCCAACGAGGGGCACCGTGGTTGGGCCCCGCACAGCAATCTCAGAGCACTGCACACATACCTGCACCCGCAGAAATACCGTGCACGTACCTACATGGCAAACGTGTGCTGCTGAAGACATTGTTGCTTCTTCCCTAGCCAATTGAAGGCCTGCGCCGAACCCGTCTCGATTGCGTCATTTCCGATAGCGTCTTCCAACGTCTTGACCTTGCATGCTGGGGTCACATTTGTTTTGGAGTCCCCCAACGTACGTAGGAGGGAAAAGATGAGCGGCCAAAAAGTAGATTACAGCTTATATCTCGTGACTGACTCCACAGAAGCCATTCTCGGCTCCCGCAACTTGGTTGATGTTGTTGAGCACGCTTTACTCGGCGGTGTCACCATTGTTCAGTACAGAGACAAGACCTCTGACACCGGCCTCCTCATCTCCACAGCAAAAGCCCTACATGAAAGATGCAGAGCACACAGTATCCCCCTTGTTATAAACGACCGTGTTGACGTCGCATTGGCTATCGGTTGTGAGGGTGTACATCTGGGGCAGGATGACATGAACGTAGTCGAAGCCCGCCGTATCCTGGGCAAAGACAAGATCGTCGGCGCCACCGTCTCTTCCGTCCAGGAGGCCCGGGTTGCCGTTGAACGAGGAGCAGACTATTTAGGCATTGGCACTTTATACGCCACAAACACAAAGAAGAACACCAAGGAGATAATTGGCATTCCTGGCATCCGCGAGATACTGAGATACCTTGACCAAGGGAACGAAGCAGAGAAGAACGTCAAGACAGTGTGCATAGGTGGAGTGAACGCCTCGAATGTGCAGCGCGTAACCCACCAACTTCTCGCTCCAACGCCTGTCCAACCCAACCCCAAAACCATTGACGGCGTTGCTGTAGTATCAGCCATAGTCGGAGCCTCTGACCCCAAAGCTGCCTCGCAAAACCTATTGAAGCTTGTCAAATCCCCACCACCGTTCAAGCTCAAGTCGACCGAGCCACACTTTTGGCACGAGAAGGATGAAGATGAAATTACGTCTCTCCTAGCCCAAGCGGTCAAAAACACACAAAGGGTCAAGCAGCTAGGTCCATTGTCCCACAACATGACCAACCTTGTTGTCCAAAACTTTGCTGCCAACGTCGCCCTCTCCATTGGTGCCTCGCCCATCATGGCGAACTACGGCGAGGAAGCTCACGACCTATCCCAACTCGGCGGTGCCTTGGTTGTAAATATGGGCACCGTCACTCCTGACGGCATCCTCAACTACCAAAAAGCCATATCCGCATACAACGCCGCTGGCAGCCCCATTGTCCTTGACCCCGTAGGCGCAGGCGCAACATCCGTCCGGCGCGCTGCCCTCTCCACCCTCATGGGCACCGGCTACTTCGACCTGATCAAAGGAAACGAAAAGGAGATTCTAGCCGTAGCGCGTGCATCCGGGTACACGGTGACGGATAGCTCGCAGCAACGCGGTGTAGACAGCGGCGCCTCGCTCTTCTCGCTAGCCCAAAAAGCATATCTCGTCCAGCGCCTTGCAGCTCGCGAGCGTAATCTTGTCCTCATGACAGGCGCAACAGATGTGGTGTCCGACGGCATACGCACATATGCCATTGCAAATGGACACGAGTATCTCGGTCGCATCACGGGCAGTGGGTGTACACTGGGTACCACGCTATCCGCCTACCTCGCTGCTAACCCCAAGGATAAGCTTCATGCTGCTGTCGCGGCTATTTTGCATTACGAAATTGCGGCTCAAATTGCTGCTGAGCGACACGATGTCAGCGGCCCTGGCACGTTTGTGCCCGCGTTTTTGGACGAGCTGTGGAATTTTGGCGAGGCGGTTGTAAAAGGCGGGGGCGACGCCTTGTTACGGGAGAAGGCAAAGGTGCAGTGTCTCAAGGATATTGCGGATGCGGGGTTGTTAAAGGACTTGTGAGGAAAGTAAAGGGTGGTTTGGATATCCCGTTGGAGAAAAAGCACATGGAATAAAAGTGTCAATTACTAAAGCACACCCTTTTGCTCCCCCCTCTCTTTTCAACACTTCTTCATCATGAAGCAGAATGAAAGAGCAGGAGGAGAAAAAAACTGCCAGAACGCTGCTCTCGTAAAACTGAATTCTTCGGTAATCTTGACTTCGTACACTCGGACAACTGGTAGCTAAGCTCCCTCGCAACACCCAGACCTAGATGTTTAAAAGACTACCTCGCCTTCCTATACCTCCCCTGACTCATCTCTGCTTTCAACGCATCCTGCTGATCCGGTAATGGTGCTCTCTTCCTGACCAGGCTATCGCCGCCTCCTGCACCACCTTGCCCACCTCCACCCCCAAATCCTTGCTGCTGCTGCTGTTGTTGCTGTTGCTGCGGCTGTTGCACCGGAAGTTGACCAGGCCATCCCGGCGGCGGCGCAGCATTGCCCAATCCACCAGGAGGCGGTGGAGGTGGAAAGCCAGGGAAACCAGGAGGAGGCATACCGTGGGGAAGAGGCGGCATACCCGGCGGCATTCCCTGTGGGAAACCAGGGAAATTCGGGGGTGGAGGAAACGGAGGAGGAGCAGTAGCGTTTCCACCCTGAGGTGGCGGCGGACCGTGACCGTGGGGGAGCGGAGGGGGCGGCAGAGAGCCAGAGGCAATGAGTTGGGCAATGTGAGATGGGTCCATACCTGAGAAGGGAGGAGGAATGGGTGCGCCGCCTGCGTTTAGTTGGGGCGGAAAGGGCATTCCTGCCGGCGGAGGTGGTGGCGGAGGAGGATGAATAGAATGTTGGCTTGCACCGCCAATTCCTGGGAGAGCGCTTGAAGTGCCATCTGGTGGTGCAGAGAGCCCTGGAAGTGAGAGACCTGGGGGAAGGAAGGGTGCACCAGCCATGTTCCTAGACGGGAGTTTTTGGTCAACCAGGCCCTCTGCTTCATCCTCTGCTTCCTGTTCTTCTTCTTCCATCTTCTGTCGTCGGCCCTGGCTGCGATCAAAGGTACCCTGGGCTTCTGCTGCGGCTTGGCCAATGTGGTACCGGTCGTTGATGTAGTTTGTATCGCCAGGTCGGGGGCGTGTCCAAAAACGAGTGACGCGGTCATTGGAGCCAGAGGCGAGGATATGACCAAGCGGATGCCAGTCCATGGTCCAGACCGTAAAGTCGTGAGCGTATTGCAGGCTGTGTGCGGGATATATAGTTTGCGAAGGGGCATTTTGCGAGTCTGCAGCGTCGTAGGGTGATATTGATGGCGCAACACCCGGGGGAGGGTTCTGCTCGTCGAGGAGGTAATGATGAATGCTGCCATCTACACCTCCCGTAGATAACAGGTTTTTGTGCATTGGGTGCCACGCCATTGTAATAATATCTTTCTCGTGGCCTTTGAGCAGTAAGACATCGCGCATCATTCGGATATCAAAGATGCGGGCGGTGTGATCACGGGCGCAGGTTGCTAGCATGTTTCCTTGGACAGGCTCGAACATGGTTTTTGATATTGGGTTTTTATGTCCATGAAGTGTCGTCAGACAGCGGCCTGTCCGCGGATCCCAGAACTTGACCTGGTGATCCTTTGATCCCGATACTAGCAGCCCCTTGTGCGGATGCCAGTCGACCGACTTGACTTCCCATCCATGTCCTGTCAGCGTCGACTCTTCGGTACTTGACGCAAAGTCCCAGATCTTCAGTGTGGTATCGTCGGCGCATGTGACAAACTTGGAGTCAGTGGGGGCTATTGCGAGCCCCCGCACAGCCTCTGTGTGCGCCTGTATCTCCTTGACGTTGTTAAAGTTGGTCTGCCAGTACTTGACGACTCCGGTCTGGTCAGCAGACAGCAGCCAGTCGTCAGTAGAGGTGTACTCGACGGCGCGAATGGCTGCCTCGTGAGCCTGCATGATGGTCTCAAAGTTGAAGCCCATGCCATTCCACAGCGTGAACTCGCCGCTAGTCGAGCCCGTGAGTAGGCGCCGCCCCTCTGGCGTCCACTTGACTACGTTGATGGGATGCTTTACTTTGTTGAGTGACGAATGTACTGCCTTTGCAGGTATGGATTCGGCAGCACTGGCGATGCGCGCTGCAGGAGGCTGCATATCGACAATGTAGCTTGCACTCGGCCGCTCCACCTCTGGCCTGGGCACGTTCTTGTACCGTGGGCGCCGATTGCGCATCCATTGCACCGTTGTCGAGCCATAGTCAGTGACGGCACCTGCAGACTCGAGTCAGCTCCTAAGACTAATAATCGCCATGTCGCGAGTACGACACAGAAAGTGAAGTGCATGATGAGTAGAGAGAGCATCGGCTGGGATTGGGGGTCGGGCATGCGCAGTAGTGATACTCACGTTTCGGTCGGGGACGCAAGCCGCCTTCGAATTCGGGGCGATGGTACTCGCGCTCCATGCTGGCTGCTGCTGCCAGACAACCTTGCCTAGCTGGTGCGCATGGGCAAAGGGATCACAGCAAAGAGCGGCGACAAGGAAACGGGGGGATTGGTGGTGATGGGCAAGCTGCGGTTGTATGTAGAGCACAGGAAGAGTATGTACGTAAGTAGTAGTAGTGGTACAGTGCAGCGCGTGCTTTGTCGCGTCCTACGCCCGCCAAGCCACAGAGCCATACAGCCACAGAGCCACAGGACACAAGCCACACCATGCCACACGAGGCGCGTACATGGGGGCAAGCCACCATCCAACGGCTCTGCCTATGTACTACCAAGAACTAATCCCCTACGTACTAGGATGTGGGCGAGGTGCATCACCGTGCAGACCCCCGCTTGGCCAACTCCCAACAGAAATTCAGACGGGCCTTCGTATCTCTCAGCAGCCCAGAATGCAGAGACCGAGGGTGGCCGTCATGGCGGGCTTGTCCCAGCTGCTGAGCATACAAATCTACCTCGCCCGCCACAGCCCACGCTCAAACAAGCCTCTTCCCGCCCTTGTGCTTGCCGCACCTTTCCACAAGCCCCAGTCGCTACTACCACCCTGAGCCATTGCGCTCTAGGCACAAGTCGCCTTGCCTTATATAATACTACGAATAGGTTGCCTTGCCCTCCCATCATGACGACAATCACCCAGATGGCCTCCTCTTCTGCCATTGACGCCTCTCCTTTCCCCCCTGCCGCCAACACTGCCGTCTTCCGGGGAAAGGACGCCTCCGAATCCGCGACTCCTACTGCGACCACCACCACAATTACCACCACCAACAAAACCACCAAACTCGCCCGCGACACGAAATATCGCCATGTCTTTGCTACACACGCTCTGACGCGCACCTCATGCCTGAGCCACGATGCAGACAAGAGCCCCAGTTTTGTTGGCTTCAGGAATCTCATGATCTTGGTGCTCAGTACGCATTCCCTGACCCTAACCACTCTCACCCACGGCTAACAGGACCAGTCGTGTCCAACTTGCGATTGATGATTGTGAACCTACAAAAGGTGTGTCTCCGCTACGCATTCGTCTTTAATCATGCTAACCTGACCAGTATGGTGTCCTTATATGCCTCTCCTGTCACGACTACAGCCGCTCGGACGTCATCACCGGCCTGCTCCTGTACCTCCTTGTTCCTGCCCACCTGTTCGTCACATACCTCATCGAACTGGCCGCCGCCTGGCAGGCCAACCGAGCGCACGCCCGCATCGCCGGGGAGCATGACAACGATTGCCCCGCCAAGTACGCAGCAGCACTGCGCAGCTTCAACTTAACCTGGTACATGATAGCCTTCTTCCACAGCGTCAATGCTGTCGCAAATCTCTACATTGCCACAAAGTACGTCTACTACGACATCTACCACCCAGGAATCGGCACGCTATGCGAGATGCATGCTGTCATCGTCTTCTTGAAGTGCGCTTCATATGCACTCACGAACCGCGACCTGCGCCACGCCTACCTCCACCCAAAACAGGCCGATCCACTTCCTGAGCTATACAATACGGGCCCATACCCACAAAACATCAACATGAAGAACCTCTGCTATTTTTGGTGGGCCCCGACTCTTGTCTACCAGCCTGTTTATCCCCGAACGGACAAAGTACGCTGGGACTTTGTCTTCAAGCGATTGCTCGAGTTAGCGGGCCTCAGCATCGTCATCTGGATTGCCTCGGCTCAATACGCTGCGCCACTGCTACAAAACTCCCTCGACAAGGTCCTTACCCTCAACTTCACCTCTATTGTCGAGCGCGTTATGAAGCTTTCTACCATCTCTGTATTTTGTTGGCTCTGCGGCTTCTTTGCTCTTTTCCAGTCGGCGCTCAATGCCCTTGCCGAAGTGATGCGTTTTGGCGACCGGGAATTCTATGGTGACTGGTGGAATGTGTCGTCTATTCGCACCTACTGGACGACCTGGAACAAACCGGTGACAAATTTCATGCGTCGGCACATCTACTCTCCTTTAGTCGGTCGTGGCATCCCCCCTCCCGTGGCTCAGATTCTTGTCTTCTTCTTTTCCGGTGTACTTCATGAGCTGCTTGTCGGAGTGCCCACACATAACATCATTGGTGTGGCATTTGCGGGCATGATGATCCAGATTCCACTCATCGCGCTCACTGACGTCATCCAAAAGATCAGGTGCATTCAAGGCAAGGTCGCAGGCAACATGATCTTCTGGGTCAGCTTTTGTCTTGTGGGACAGCCACTCGCCGCCTTGCTTTATTTCTTTGCATGGCAGGCCAAGTATGGTAGTGTGAGCCGGCAAGTCAGCGATAGTCCCATCAACATGTTTTATCGGCGGTAACAACCTTGCGTGATAATTTCATCTTCTCCATACCTTTTTTGAGAGAATGTCATGGCTGCTTTTCTTGCTAATTGTTCACATAACTATTGTTGATCATTTTGACAATCAATTTTTTACTTAATTCTATCTATGACCTGAAAAACATGATTCGAATTGCGCACCTCATACTTCGTCCAGGCTCTCCTTGATTTTGCCCAGCACCCGCAAGACCTCCTTCTCCACTACTTTTTCCATCCTCTCGATCCACAAGCCATGAACGCCCTTGCTCTTTGCTACATGCAAAAATTTGCCCAGCGCCACCATCACATCACCCTTTGTCTTCGCATTACCCCACCCCACGACTACCTCGGCCCCGCAAAAGACTCGCATCCCCAGCGTAAAGATTTCGGCTTTCGAACTCCATCCTAACGCCCCATCCTCTTCCTTAGTCGCAGTTTCTGTGAGCACAGCCAGGCCATCCACCACCCATTTCGCCAGTCCTGACTTCAACGTCAAAGAGACAGACGAGGTAGGCAGATGAAGTAATACACGCGACCAAAGTAGCACATCCAAAACATCATCCTTGTACAGATTCTGCTTCTCTTGCGCAAATAACGCCATGTCTTCTTGTCTCTCCCGTGCAAACGTCTCGACAAAAGGCGTGGAGAAGAGTGCTTCTCCAGTGGTAGTAGCATTTGCCAGACGGTGCAGAGCCTGAGTAGCCAGGACTCCTCCCGATGTCGATGTCGATGCCGATAGCGATGTTAAGTGGAAATTATGACATGTAAACAGTGCTAGACGATAGCTGCTCAGTATCGGCACGGTGTCTTTGCACAACGACGTCGTGTACCCCTGAGCGCGAAGCAAATTTCCCGTTGTGCGCGCCGCTAGATCACGGATTTCGTCGTCATCGTCATTGAGGAGGTCGTAGAGAACCAGGCTGAGACTCAGGAGCAAAGCGCGTGCCGCATTTGATATGGGGTGTGCGGCTAGAGTGGAGTGTAGTGCGTGTAGAGACTGTACTGCAGCGAAGCGTGTGTCAAATGGATTTGTGTCAATGACTGTCCTGCGAAGAAGACGGATCCATCGTGCCATTGCGGATAGGACGTCTTTGCGCTGCTCGGGTAGAGAAGCATATGCGTGGTCGAGGAAGAAAGCGACAAGGTGCAAGCCGCTTTGCATGTTTGATGGCGGTCCCTCGAGACACTGGGATTCTAGCTTGGCTAAGGTGAGTATGATTTGGTCTTGTGTAGTGAGAGAGAAAAAGTTGTGGCGAAGGTGTTGGTTGTTTGTGAGGGCCGAGGCCAGGACAAATTGGGCGGCTGAGATTACTTCTGCGTCCGTGGCTTCGAGGATGACATGGTGGATGTGGCATAGTACCAAGGAGAGCGGAGTGGTCAAGTCTTCAAATGGCGTAGACTTCATTATAGTGTCTAGTGTGCGTAGAGCGGTTAGACAAGTATCTGGGTCTTGAGCTGCGAGAAGCATCAGAGCGTCGCTAATGCTCTGATATTCGTCTGAGACCATGATGCCAAGTGAAGTTTCCTGCATGATTACGCGGTCAATGATGAAAACTTGAGCCAAGGAACTGCGAAACAGATCGTCTCCGTGATGCTCACTAGGTCCGATATTGAATTCAGGACCGATAGAGACGGACCCGGCAAGGTCAGCCCAGTTATTCAGCACCGAGACGGCATTCGCCTGGCGGAGCATACTCATGCCACACAAACCGACAACATCTAGGAAGGCGGATTTGACAAATAGACAATTGCTCGAGGCGTACCATATGGGTGCATTTCTGCAAATCTGTTGCATCATACTTGCGAAGCAGTCCAGGGCTGTCGATGGTTAGTTTGATTGTGGGACTGAATGCAAGAGAAAACCCACTCAATTGATTCGAGTTACGGAGTGTCTTTTTCAACAGATACTTCACCACCAGAAGCATTCCATGCTGTTCATTGCGGCTGGTATGGGCATTGTCCAGGATGAGACCAAGAGCCTCAACCCCCTCGTTTGGGGAACACAGAGACACATAAGTTCTTGCGGCCATGTCTCGCATGTGCCAATGCGGGCTTGGAATAAGCTCCTTCACCAATTCCTGCATCTTTGAAATATATTCAGGTGGTGGTCTTGCTTGACGCAGAATCTGGAGAGCTGGAAAGACACCCTCAGCGCCGTGAAGATCAAGAGGCGAGCTGCCCGTCTCAGGCATGTCCATAATCTTCCGGTTGCCGTTCGGCTTGAGTAGATCAAGCAATATTGTGACGAGGCTGGGGTAGTTATCGTAAGAAAAGCGTGATGTCTTTGCTCGATCGCGTTCTTTCCAATCTTGAGCTTCGTCACTGCCAAGCAACCTCTCTATGAGGGCTTTAAATAGCATTAGACTACAGTTGCGAAGCGGCCATCTATGATAGAAGTCAGTGTGAGAGCCAAAAGAAGATTAGACTTTCTTACATAGGTGAGCTGAGTGTTTTTGCGGCCAACTCGAGACCCTGGCCAATGTATGCTTCGGAAACGACACTGAGCTTCGATGTGGTAAATATCTCCTTGATGCAATTAAGTGCATGTACTTGTGGAAGACGGCTTTCTTCAATGTTTGCGCTTCGCGCTTCGACCAGTGTCTCTGCAGTAAGATCCTTCATTGCCCGAGGGAAGAGGTTGCCGTTTGTCTGTGGCTCCGCAGCCAAAAGGGCTGACATGGCCGCCGGTATACCTGCAGATCTCCGAGTGATGGCGTCTGATTTGTCTTGAATAGATCGCAGGGTTTCCTGGCATATGTTAAAATCTATGTTTTGGAAGGTCATGCAGTCTCTTCACGTACCTGATACCACGCTTCTGGCAGCGCGCGAAGAGAGGAAATACTCGATATTACGCAACGACGACAGAAAACTGCAAAGGTTTGGGATACAGTCGAAAAGGCACCTCGATGCCGCAGCTCTAATAGCTGGGTAAAACATAGCCGCCCTAGTTTTTCGAAGAGCTGCGGTGTTACAAGATCACCCTCTGCATCACCCACGGGGGCCTTTGAAATGATGGTTCTAAGTAAGACACTACAAGATGTTAATGAAACTCCTCAGTAGTTACCAAATACTCACCTTGCTTCTTTGAGACCTCTCCATGAATAGCTCAGAATCTCCTTGGTATCTAAGCTTCCCTCGTCCTCCAACTCGTCAGGGATATGCCCTTCTGGCGCATCTGCACATAGGACGTGGTAAACGCAGCCCCATAGGCTCTCGATACTTTCTACAACATCGCCATGAAGACTTTTCCAATTGGTAAAGGCACCTGGCGACATTTCTGATACGAAAGCATAGAAGTCAGGCTGGTCCACTACATATCGCAATGCCGCAAAGATACCATGTACAGGCCGGCCATCAACAGCCTGTGAAAGGTCATTATGTGCTATAGCTAATGTTTCCTTGAGCTGCTTCTGGAGATGCTCAAAAATTTGGAACTTCGTAGAGAAGTAAGAACTCCCTAGAGTTACTTCTCCGTTCTCTGCGGAGCTGAAGATCATTCCATAGGCTCGAGCAACACCATCCGCTTGGTCAGCTCGTCCGGTCTGGAGCATGACGGTCTCTGCTCGTACGATGAACGGGGGAACTGCCGACATCACACGTCTTTTATCCGATTCCGGTAGAGCTGATAAGCATAGCTGTAGAACTGACACGGCCGCATCGCGAACGTCATCAAAGGGGTCTAGTATCAGATCCAGTAGCGTTCGCACCAGATTCTTGTTTCCAATCTGAATTCCATGGGCCCAGTTCAACTGCCCTTGCGCTGACTTTGAGAGACTATTGTATGGAACGCCAGGATCCACGCCTGAACGTAGCACAATGATAAGAGACCTGAGGGCTGTAATACGACTCTGATAGGATGCGGTTGGGCGCAGTTCCCATTCGAGAAACCGTATATACCAGACAACAAACGAAAGTGACTCCAGAAGCGAGTCTTGCTGCTTGGGATGGGAAACGGAGAGACCGGAATCGAATGCCGCTTTTGGAAAAGGCAGTCGCGTTTGATCAGCAACTTTGTTTTTCAGCATACCCTTCGAAAGAGTGGCTGTGCTTGCCCTTAGGCGGTCGAACAGCTTTTGTGTATATCCATGTACCTCTCTTCGAAAGTTGGCGTCTGTATCGGTGTGTAGGTGGATGAGGTTACGCTTCAATGCTTGAAAGACGCTGCTGCTGACAACTCTTGTGACAGAGGTTGAGTAGACTGAAAGAAACATCCCTGCAAGCCTGACTTCGGGCTCGGGATCAGTCATCCATTTGCCTGTGATGTTGTCAGGCAGATAGACAGCGCCATCGCGAATTTCTATGCTACTCCGCACTTTTTGATCTGAATGGCTAGTAAGTAAATGTTCGAACCCATCAATACCGAATCAGGGTGCCGTATTCTTACCGTTGTCCTTTACGATAGTGAGCTCTTTACCAGTCACAATCGCTGCAAGCAAGATTCTGAATTCCATTGGCCCATCGATATATGAAGTAAATCTGCTAGGCTCCGATAGTTCATCCGGTAATACACCATCGTGCGGAACGTATGAACCGAAGTGAAGGTACGATAGAAACTGGGTGTATTCGGCAATGTTTGGTAGGAAACAGTGAGGGAATACATGGGTCTTGAACTCCTGTATCCTATCCGGCCAGTCTCGTAAAGTTTCCGCTACTGGTTCTATCCAAAGCGGTATGTGCTTGCTATTGGCCTCCTGCTTCCAATAGTCTGGAGAGCTGCGGGCCTTTGTGAGGAAGTTCTTGATTAAATGACCTGCAGATAGGGAGGTGTCATGGTGAACGACCCAAGCAAGAAATGACAAAAAAACCGTCTGGGAAGTTGCGACATCTTCGGCTGCACCAGATGAGTGCTTCGCCTGTTTTCTGAAAAGATCCACTAGCCCCGATACTGATACTACTTCCTTGAGCAAGAAGTGGGCTAGACCTTGTAAAGCTGGCTTCACTTTGATCCTATCTTCACGCTCACAGATAACATCCAGAAAACAGGCTGTAGCTTTCTCTCGAAGCTCGATCGCGCGTAGGCTTTGGTCTCTGGTAATAACACTTGTAAGGACTAGAAGCATCTGCCTCATCGACTTGCCTTTTGCGTCGCCGGATCGCTGAAGATAGATGTTGAAGGCTTTCATGAAAATTGAATCATTTAGAATTTCTTCCCGCGCATACTGGCACTTGGAAGTCGTGCAATGCTCAATGATTGCACATAGTGCATTCGAGGCAGCCGCACGATGACTATTCTCCAAATCTGCAAGGTCCGCAGTTTCCAGGACTGGGGATAGAATTTTGTGAAGATTTCTAAGACTCCGTTAGTCTTGTTCGACACTATCAAAGCAAAGCTCACGGACTTTGCATGCTTACTTCACACCAGCAGCCGCCTCTTCCTCTTCGAAATTAGGCAGGACCTTGGCTACATTTTTTGCCAAATCTCTCAGTGCCTTGTCAGGCAATGGTATTTCGGGGCCTTCGGATACTCCTTGGGTCATTTTGGAGAAAAGGTTCACAATTCAATGTTGCAAGTGCATCGGAGTTGATACAATTGATGAGCGTGGTTTCCTTCAAGGGTGTGGGGGCATGATGACTCAGCGGCAAATCCTGCAAATTCGGCAATCGACACTTGATACATCTACGAGGACGAGTATGCCCAACCCGAAATCGGTTAGTGCGACACACTTGTCAACTTCTAAAGTAGTGCCTGACTCAGGATACTATGTGACTTCCTTGTAATTCACCTTTCATTTGCTGACCTATGACTATGAGTAGCAACATGCTAGCAAGAAACACACTCAGTTTAAATTCTGTCGCTGTTGTCTTTCTCTTGTAAACACGGTGGCACTGGAGGAGATCCGGTCGGACGGTTAGAACTTCTTCTGTGCTCTCATGTTTGGCGGCGGTTCGATTTAATTTCAGGCATCTGACTCTCACGAGAGAGAATCACCAAGATAGACACATCGATATGCGTTCCGTCAAGAGATCTCTCACCTCGTCTGCCTGTCCCTCTTGCAGTAGTTCTAAAACAACTATCAACTTCTAGGCTTTTGATATTTTCGGGGGGCCTCACCAAGTGAAGTCAACTTTACTAAGTCTTACCTTGTTCTTAGTGCCCCACGAAGTCCAAGCTTTAATACGGCTTTGGTATGTCTCTGGCAGCTAGTTCTGTATATCTCATCTATAAGCCCGGTGAGCCCATTACTACCGAAAGTACATAGGTATTCTGCAAGCCCAGAAATCGAATCGAAATCCCTTTGCAAAGTGTAGAGAAATCATCAACCCTTCGTACAACAAGTAGATAAGATCTCTGGAAGGCTGTTGAGATGCCATCCCGAGATAATTTTTCTGCATATGCCGCTAAGCCAGATGCTGCTACGTCAAAGAAGCGGCCGTCGTCAATAGACACTTCTAGCAGTGCTGTGAAGCGACCGAAGACTAAAGGCGGCTTTGTATTGGATAGCGATGATAGTGATGAAAACGACGTGAACGAAATGAAGGATCATGTTTATGCTTCTCCGAGGCCAGCTTCGCCACAAGGCACCTTGCAGACAAAGCTTACTCCAAAATCCCTCCGAACAAAGCAGCTCAATAAGATTCGTATTCAGGCGCTCCTGGGCAAGAACAAAAAATTGGACCAGAACACACGAAAGACATTACCACCGAGTCAGGCTCAACAACCTTTGCAACAATCTGTGAGTACCGCTTCTCATCCAATACTACCAGTACCTACCAAGAGCCCACAAGAAAACCTCGTCCCGAAAGAGCAGAATGAAAAGGCGAAGTTCTCTCAAAAGTCTGGGAAAACTCTTCCTATATTTAGTGAGATGGGCGCTTTGAAGCAGCTGAACGCTGTAAAACCTAGGAGCGGAGTTGCTATATTCGAGAATACCGAAGAAAAACCCCCATTTATCCAAGGAATTCGTCCGACCACTCTTGATAGACAATCAAATAGCGACTCGAGTTCCGAGCGACAAGCTTTTGGCAATTTTGGCGCTTTTGAAAAGCCCACAAGACTTTCTAAATTAGCCCAATCTTCCTCGAAGCAGCCTTTACCAAAATTGGAGGCTGATGGCATTCTCTGTGGTGCTGGAGATATCAATAATGCAAGCCCCAAGAAACAGAATATGTTTCTGACCAGCGCTAGGATGGATGTAAAGGCTGGTGAGGAAAGTCCAGATTGCACGCCTGCAACTAGCGTCGTCTCTGAAATGGGTTCAACAGTAGATGCTGACAAAGTATCTCCACCAGTTGTTCGTGTAGGAATCCCAGCTACCCAAGCAAACAGCACCAAGGCTTTAGATCTTAGTCAATCTTCTGGAATTTCCACAGATGCAATACCTTACTTTGAATATTCAATCTTCCAAAAGCACTGGTACGGCAAGCAAGGCGAGAAAGAGGCTCTGATCAGTGAAATAACTGTACGTCCGTTTACTAGTATGCTTGATGCAAATGCACAGGCGGAGAGGTATTTCCAGAGCAAACAACAATACTCGGGCTACATGACCATTGAGCAGAACAGCAAGCGAGACGAACACGGCTGCATGGTTCTGACTAGCACCATGACGCCTTTTGAATACTCGACTAAAAAACACTACACACAAATATATGTCCAACGTGATTACGTTTCAGAGTTAGCAAACCAGACACCTCGTTCCGTCGAAGATGCATCCTTCATATCGGATACTGGCTACATTTTGAGGTTGTTCAAGCTGATCGACTCTGATGACTCCGACGCAAATTCCGATGCGGAGTCAGGTAGCGGCAAAGGCAAGGCTAACGAGCCTGTTCGTGTATACCGTCCTCATGGGCGTCCGGAGGTGTACACTACCTTACGAGCTGCCAACTATGCTGCTAGAAACCTTCAGATCGAGCTTGGCCACGAAGAGGATCCGAAAAATGCAATGACCAAGATGTATCAGGAACAGGACTTGAAGAAACTCAACGAGAAGGCACGTGCACTTGAGGTAGCCAGAGAAGGTGAAAATAAGTGCTGGCACAGCAAGTTCAACACCCGCGGCTTGGGAGGAGACAAACTTGAGCTGGTGGTGGAGAAGGCAGGGATCTACGGACCGAGGAATATTTGATGAGCGTGGCTGGAGAGGAGACACCCAGGAAGCGGTATTGCGTTATGGTACTGTACAAGAGGGTGAACGGGAATAACTGGGTGTGCTCCTGGTGCGATTCTCATATGGCATCTCATACCTCTATGAGATCTTGCTACATCAAAAGGGCTAACTACATTAAATCATTTACTCCATATCATTTCATGTTTGGTACAGAAGAAGAGAACAGAAAAACAATATACATCTACATAACATACCCTCTTCTAAAAGTCTTCTTCTACCTCATCTAAGCCACACAAAGCACCCAGCTAACATTGCCGCCACGCGAGCGTCCAGCTCGCATGCTTGAAATCATACTTCCCAAACTCGCCCTGCACAACCGGTCGAAAGTTGACATTCAGAATCCCCGGGTTGCCATCTGACCCTGTGCACCTGGACCACTTGAGATCCGAAGCGCTACTCCGCACTGTAACGTAATCCTTGACGTCTGGTCCCGTACTCATCAAGCCACCTGAGAGAAGACCCTATTGTGGGGGGAAAGCAAACATCGTCAGTTATGTTATCCTTCCTTTCTTCTTCTTCGGAGAACAAGGTATACTACAACCAACTTTTCAAGTCCCAAGAAAAGAAAGAGAAAGGAACTCACCGTGTCCCCCGCATTCTCGCTCCAAAAAACCTGCGTGAGCGTATTCAGTCCGCTGTTTCCTTTCAACTCCACATTGCCAGCGTAATCCGCCTGCTTGAGCGCAACCTGCCAGCCGGGACTTGCGCCAGAAGACTGAATGTGTACGCCACAATTGTTTGTCGAGTCGCCTTTGAGCTGGGAAAAGGACATGCCGGCCAAGTCCCCGAGAGTCGTCGTGTCGGACTTTACGGAGCCCGAGTCGTTGGGGCAGCCCGAGCCGGAGAAGACGAGGCGCGTTATTGTTGGGGGAGTAGGGGGAGCGGCGACGGCGAGGAGCGCGAGGCTAAGAAACGGAAAGATGCGGGCGTGCATTTTCTTTTTTTTGGAATCGGTAGAGAAGACGAAAGGGGAAAAAGGAAAAAGAGGTGATGGCAAAGGCGGTCTGCGAGAGAAGAAAAGGATGGAAAGAGGGAATGTGTTGTCCTTCTGGTAATGGCTATCAAAACTTGATGGTAAAAAGAAAACTTCCCTTTCTCGATCTTTCTCAGCAATGAAAAACCAATAAACCCACCCTCCTTTATATACCCCCCCTTCCTTTTCATCCGGATCTTCTCCCCTCTCCCTTACTGCTCAATCTCCGCAATTACTTTATCATCCACTTTACTCCCCTTTCCTCTCTAGTAAACTGTAAAGAGGAAGAAAAATCCCGTCCCTGCAGATTCACCCACTCAACTTTTGATATCGCTCTCCCGCCACCGCATATAGAGCCATTCCCCCGCCCTCTAATATAACGCTCCGTGTGTTGCGCTCTGGCCCACGTCCCATCCGGCCCTTACGAGCATTTATCCAAATTAAGCGAGCAGACGGAGTGGCCAATCAGCGTTGCGGCGGCGCCTGTGTACCGCGACAACGTTTGTATAGTGTAGGCCTTCTAGAACGTCTTGTCCGGAATTTAAAAATTATATTTAGTCTTTTGCCTTCCTTACTGCCCCGCGGTCTATTGAGTGTGGGTGATTTTGAGGCATTGGCGTGGCGTTGATGTGCTCTTAGAGGCAAAACGAACAGCATATTGACGAGTAAGCTCTGGTCTTCTTTCCTGCTGTACTAGGTTCCCGTGGAGAAAAAAAAGAGATGCGTATTACAGTTGTTACCCTTTAAGAGACAGATGAGCGTCTGGGCATCGTATTCGATATTCGTGGGCTGGAAGCGCCTCGCCACTTCCTTCGTATTAGCAATGTAAGACCAGATTAACTTTATACAATACGATATGCTTCACTGCATGAGAGGTTCAATGCCGGTGGAAAAAAAATAGATTCATTATCTACTTTCGTAGGATGCCGCTTCAATACTGTATGTGAACCAAAAACTTGATGCCATTAATAAAACGTGTCCATGCGGTAAATCATTGTCGGATATCGTACAAGCTCCTTCGCCGAAAGCGCCTCGCTATATGCTATTTTGTGGAAAGAGTGTGTCGGAAATGTCAATATACAAAAGCCAAAGTCCACCTTCTTATTCTCCAAGTCTTTTTGCATCTTCTTTTCGAAAGCGTGGCTCTTAGATTTATGGCCTACATGGTCTTCCTGATTCTTCTTCTCTTACGTCCACTGTCGACTTCGACACTCGAACTCATGGTGTCTCTGGCACTGCGCGGTGTTGAGAACCGCTCTTTGATGTTGTCTCTAATCATCTTTCTCGTCTTGTCACGCTTCAACTGGCGCTCCTCATCTGGCGCGACAAAGCGGTGCACGGTACGATGGTCACGAACGCGTTGTTCTCGGTCATGCTTACCCTCTCTTTCCGTCTTTGGCCAGGGAAAACCATACAACTTGGAGTGACGCTCACACCGTGGGCACTCCTTGCGAGTATTATTACCCTCCTGCTGGACAAAGTCCATTTCGCACGTGTGACAGTTGACCCACTTGGAGCCCTTGGCGGAGAGCACGGCATTCGAAGTCATGTAGTCACCCGGTTTGCGCGTGTTCTCGACATAGTCGGCCTCGTCTCCGTCTTCGATCGTAATGGGCGTTCCGACGCGGTTCTGAACGTCAAAACGCGATTTGGAACGAGTGGTTCGAATAATAGGGCGTGGCTTGCGCTTGACAATCTGCTGATTTCCATCGTCAAATTCGAAACTCTCAGAAAGTTCGCTGAGATCGGACATAGAGTCCTGTTCTGCTGCAGGTAGAGAGGGCCACGGGGCGTTTACCGTAGTCGTAGTAACTTCCTCCTTCACTGTCGTTACTCCCAATGCCGGCTGATCGTGAATGGTTTGTGGATCGACCTTGTCCTTTAATTCACCGCCCTCCTGAACATGATCTTCGTCGATTGATGTGGCATCCGTCGACTCTGAAGACTTGGGTGATGCAGCCGCTATTGACGATTGCGGCGAGATTTCTCTAGAAGAAACGGTTTCATCCGTCCTCACTGTGAGGAAGCCTTCGCGTTGTTGGTTGCGCATCTCGCGCGATATTTGCGGAAGTGCGGCCAAGTTGCTGGAAGGATCTTCGATGCTCGAAACGGCAATTTCCTGTCGTAGTGACGATGTGCTGTGAGCCTTTTTCAGTGTCGTCATTCGCAACAAGTCCGACTCATCGGGTCTTGTCGGCGAGGTCTTTTGTTCAAATTTAGCTCGTTTGGATTCCGGCATGGAGTCAGACTCGGGGTCTTCAATGGCGGAGTCTTCCCACCGCCGCTTTACAGACGTCTGTGTGTCTTCAGAATCGACACCATCCTGCCCATGACTTGTACTTTCGGTTTGCTGAGTAGGTTCCTTGCCGTCGCTGCATTCTACTCGCTTCATTGGTGCCCATCCATTCTGTTGTAAGCTCTCACATGTACTACAAAGACACTCTTCGTTGTCATCGCCGAAATAATCCTCGCCATATGACACAGTAATCTCCTCTCCCTCAGAAATGGGCTTTATTGCAACAATCTGCATGCCGTCGTAACCCTTGGTGGTGAGCTTTGCATTGGCATCACAATCATGGTTGGCGAAGCGTGCTGGGCCCAGAAAGAGAGAGCGTGTCTTCTTTCTACTGGAGATGACTAAACTGAAGTCCTTGCGCTGTAGTTCCAAAGTTTTCTCTTGCTCTTCGGTCATGGCCACCTGGACGCCGGTCAGGTACTTGATCTCCTCACGTGGGTTGATGTCGCGCCGTGCGGTGATTGAGGCTTCGTGCTCTGTGATGGTATAACGATTCGTAGTTGTCACGTCGAACTGGCAGTCGGGCATGTAGATGTTGACATATCTGCGGAGATGTCGCCTGAACTGCTCCTGGTCACGCTCGTCTTTCAGGCCGACCAGGAATCGACGCAGACGAGGCAACTGCAGCAGTTTCTGCACGGCCTCGGCAGGATCTTTGTCCCAGATGACGTTTTGGCGAATGATGTCGGCGACGTGTTCGCCATCCAGGCCACGCAGGCCGGTGAACCGGCCACCTCTGTTCTTGCGGATGGTGAACCAGCCATAGACCTTGTCGATGACAGCATCGGTGATGATGTCGTCGAAAGTCGCGAGTTTGTCCAGCGTGAGCTTGGTCGAGGGCGCCATGGCGGCGCAGTGGCCAGGGAAGAGGATGCGGATGTCGATGAGCGAGCAGATGTGGTATCAGGTGGTGTGGGCAGTGGAAATGGTTGTGGGCGTGGTTGCGAAAGGGGTGGTTGGCAGTGCTCGCTGACGTAAATGGGGGCCGGGTGGTGAGCAGAGGCGCGGCATGCGATCAGTGGCGTACGACTATAACAGCAGGCGCACAGCAAAGAAAGGGAAGGAGCGCCTTACGCAGTGGCAGCAGAAGCAGCAACGACGCGTGTATAGAAAGGAAGGAGTGTCGGGCGCGCACGGAGACGACTAGGATAGAAACGGCTGGATAGTCTGGAGACCGGCGGGAGGACGAGACGAGTGACAGGGCTGGGCTAATACTGGACTGCTGGGCTGGGGCTCAAAGAAGACCCCTGCCCGACCCAGATCTCACGCGCGGCGTGAAGGGGTGCGTAAGCGAGAAGCGAGCCGCCTAGGGCAGTGAGGGCAGAGCGGGCAGAGGACCGGCCGGAGAAAGGCCGGCAAGCAACTTCAACTTCGTCGTGCAACGGCGGCATTGCACGCAAACTGTTTGATCGATAACGCCGCTGCCAGCACACAGTGCACACTGCCGCCGTCGCCAGCAACCAGACAATAGAGCCAAGGCGCACACGATGATTCAACTAAAGGTGTGTCTGCCCATGCCTCAATGAGCATAGCAACATCAACAGCAACAGCAGCTCACATGCATCAAATCCAGTCACTCGTCAATTGCATCGACAACTCGGGCGCCGCAATCGTCGAGTGCGTCAACGTCCTGCGCTCGAAGCGCCCTGCCAAAGTCGGTATGTGCCACCCCAAGACAGAGACAAAGACCGGGGTGGATCGAGGTTGACGGTAGCAGGCGACCGCATCGTCGTGGTGGTGAAGAAGCAGCGCAACTTTGGCCCCGAGACGGGCAACAGCGTGTCCATCAGCGCAGCAAACAAGGTCCGGCGAGGCGATGTGCGGCACGCAGTCGTTGTGCGCACTGCCAAGAAGTGGCAGCGGCCAGACGGCAGCGTCGTCAAGTTCGACGATAATGCTTGCGTCCTCATCAACAAGGCTGGCGAGCCCATCGGATCTAGAGTTAGCGGCGTCGTCGCTGCAGAACTGAGGCAGAAGCAATGGTCCAAGATCTTGTCCCTCGCCCCAATGCACGTCTAAGCCAGACGAGCCATCACAGCAAAATTCAAAAAGCAGCACCTTGCTCACTTCCCATGACTGTATCTTTACACTTTCTCAGAAAGCCCAGGAATAAATGTAATATTATCCTCTTCACGTCACTACGCCATACTCGCAGGCTATCTAAAGGCCCTCTTTTGTTTTTTCCTCCCTAAACTCCTCGCAATATTATATATCTATCATGAGAACAAACGCCAACCGCATGCATGTCATGTCGCAATTCGCCTAGTTGTTGTCGGATGGGCGTGTGACGTGACCGCACCCCGCGCACACGTAGTACAGGGCCTGGTACAAAGTCAGACATGGCCGCCAATCTTGATTGCCTACTCACCATGCCCGTCTCGGCAGTGCGCTGCTGCGACTGGAAAAAGACGGCCTCGTTTTCGCCGCACTCTGTGCACTGTTTCTGCACTCGTGGTAACTAGACGCAGGTACAGTCAGCGAGCACGCTCAAGAGCAAGCAAGCAACTGTACTGGTAGTGATGCGCACGAGGCGCGCATTCAGGGCGTGTGCTTGTCATGCCACATTTCCTCATCAAAGTCGTCGTAGTCGTCATACATGTCCTCGTCACCGCCCATGTCTTGCTGAGCGAATGACGCCTGCGGGTCCTCGTCCTCGGCCTCGAGCACAAAGCCAGGGGCCGGTTCCTCGCCGCACTCTTCACACATGATGGGCATGCCACACATGGTGCAGCAGGGCATCTCTTCACACAGGGCTGCTTGGGCTGCTTGTACATCGGACAGGGAAGGACCAACCGTGGGATCTTGGGCAACCTCCGCTGTCACACCGGCCGTAGCTCCCACCGTCGAAGCGATTTCGTGGCGCATCACGCAAGACGAGGGTGCTTCTTCGGTGAAGTTGCAGGTGCGGCACGCAAAAAGCAACTTGTTCTCGGATTTATCTTCGCGGGGAAACAGAAGGTTGGAGCTGCCTCTGGTCAGCAGTTTCCACCATCTGGCAGGGCGGCAAGGCTCACCATTCCGAGCAAAAGCGGAAGAGAATGGGCTCTTTGCCGCCTTTGACACCGCTCGTTTGTGCTGCTGGGGACGACATGTTGGCGGTGGGGGGTGCTAGACAGTAGACAGGAGGGAGTTCGTCGTGTGCTGGTACACTAGTTGCCGTACGAGGTCGTAGTTTCTGTGCAGTCGCGCCCGTGTTGACAATCGCACGTTATGAGAAGGAACACTTGGGGGTCGAGACATGGGCATGGGCTGACTATGACTGGGCGCGGGCCACCCCACTTGGCTCGCGCCGCCTCTGCCGTGCAGGCCCTTTGTTTGGCAAAGACCCCCCCCGCATTGTCGACTTGGGACTGCCGATCGCCCTGGCCACCGCCTTCAATTCCAGACGTCGCTCCACGCTGCCTCCTTTGACTGCCCCCTGCAAAGACTTCCATCACACTCTGCGCCGCTCCGTCTATACTGCATCAAACTCTGGTCGCGCCCATCAAGACACAAGCAGCAAAAATGGTACGCATTGCGCGAGCCCGTCTCCACGCTTGCCCTTCAGCTGCTCACACGTCATAGTCGTCCGCTGAGACTGGTCTCCCCGAGGGATGGGAGGTGCGCCGCTCGAATACGAAGAACCTGCCATACTACTTTCATGCGCAAACCAAAGACTCGCGATGGGAACCGCCCGCGGGCACCGATCCGGAGAAACTCAAGGCGTACATGGCAGCCAACCACAGCTCCAAAGGCGTTGCGCCTGCTGCTTCCGCGCCGACCGAAGGCAAGATTCGATGTGCTCATCTGCTTGTCAAGCACCGCGACAGCAGACGTCCCGCCAGCTGGCGAGAACCCAACATTACGCGTTCGGTAGAGGAGGCTCGCGAGATGATCAAAAAGTACCACGAGCAGATCAAGGCATACGAGCAGGGCCAGAGTGATGCAAATGCAAAATCGCTGTCTGAACTAGCAACGACCGAGTCGGACTGCAGCAGCGCCCGCAAAGGAGGCGATCTGTGAGTTGGCAGTGGGATTGGACAAGAGCTGGTTGGCTAACGATGAGCAGTGGTTTTTTTGGCAAAGGCGACATGCAGAAGGAGTTTGAGCAGGCAGCGTTTGCGCTTGAAAAAGGCCAGGTCAGCGACATGGTCGAGACGGCATCAGGAGTACATTTGATCCAAAGGTGGGATGACTATAACATGGGCTGATGACAGTGCTAACAAGAGGCGCGATATAGGCTGGAATAGTCGAGATGCCGTGCCAATGGCGCGAAAGAGAGGCGGCAGGCCCAAGCCATCAAGATTGCTTGCACTTGGACTTAGACTACTTGCAAAGCGCTGGGCAGGGTGATGAGGGATTTACTGGGGCGGATGCCGGCTATGCTAGATAAAAGGGTGTCAAGCGTGGCCCAGCGTCGCACAAAAGCGCTCAACACCAAACAATGATAACCATGAAGTGCAATGCTACCACGGTAGGCCAATGCAAATAAGAGTCGTCATAGTCTAGCAGCTGTCGCACGACCGAAACATGATGTGGGTGCCAGTAGTCTGTCGTCTGGCCGCTTGCACCATGACGTCTCGCACAGGCTCTTGCTGGAGCGACAAACAGGTTCTGCACCACTTGGTTCGCGTGCTGACGACAGACAGACCATGCGGACGTGCTGGCGAGCGAGCCATGGTTCCGCGGCGCCACAAGCAGCAGCAGCAGCAGCAGCAGCAGCGGGAGGGGCGAAGATGATGTTCGCGACGGTGCTGTTGACGGCAAGAGCAGGGCGAAGGCGAAGGGCGAGGAAGCTTGCTTTTGCGTCTTTTTGTCCGCCGTACAGACGATCACCACGTCGGTGGAAGCATGTTGCACGCTAATAGACGTCGAGCCGAGTCGAGTCGAGCAATTAGGTGCAGACGGGCGTCCGCGTCTCAAACACGCCCCGGCTAGACTTTTTGAAACACGGCTGCTTTTGACACCGTCGGGCACAGAGGAGCCCAGCGCACACACACACACAATACCCAGCCCAGCCCAGCCACATGCACTGTAAAGAGTACGCGGAGCAATCTCAAACCGTGTCAGCTCTGGGGGCTGCTGTCGGCATGCCGACGCACTGCGCCATGCCTCACCCTCAGCTGGCAGTTCCGGTTCATTCCGAGAACAGGATGCGGCGGCAATGACTGACGTTTCGCGTAAGTGGCTGCTTTGTTTTTTTGTTTTTTTTTTTGCCCTTGCCCTTGCCCACCTCAGTCCACATCAGC
Source organism: Bipolaris sorokiniana ND90Pr (assembly GCF_000338995.1). Lineage (NCBI taxonomy): Eukaryota > Fungi > Ascomycota > Dothideomycetes > Pleosporales > Pleosporaceae > Bipolaris > Bipolaris sorokiniana. The sequence goes on along the minus strand of NW_006911902.1, from coordinate 52,954 downwards.
GCGCACATACTCAGATTGGCACCCACACATGCGCACACATATCCACCAACCGTTTCCGGGGGCATGCTCTAGCCCCAGACGGGCCTCTGGGCACTGCCTGGTGTGGCGCACTGCCAACGCGGTCTTTTTTGGACCGTCTTGCATGCTGATAGCGTGGCCGCAAATGCTATGCAGCAGGCGTGCAGCAGGCAGGGCAGACAAGGGCAGACAAGGGAAGGGCAGGACAAGGGCGTCCGAGCGTTTGGGCTCACTACCAACCGCCCATCCTTCTCCATCTTAGGCGTACCTTGGCTGCCCTTCACACGGCCACCGCAACGTTTTCCCTGCATGCTGGCATCTTCCTGGGAGCGCCGGCTTTGGGTTAAATCAATGGGTCTGCGCGTTCCCAACCACACCAGATGCGCCTCATTTGCCGCACACGGCGCTCGCTGCCCCATTGAGCCTGCGTTAGCATTTGACGTAGCTACTCGTCGGGTATATGGGAAACCGCCTAGCACCACCCTTTGATTCCCATCCGCACACCCAAACGCCGCCCGCACAGTACCCGCACCCCCCCTGCCTAAAACTCCACACTTCTTCCTGCTGACTCCGCTACGGGCTTCGATCACCAGCCCTCGCACGATCCTTTCACTCCCCCCCTTCTCACCTCTTTCCACCTCACGCACCTTGTGCCCTATTATATACTTTGTCTAGAAAGTTCCCTCGCTGCCTACAAATACTCCTGCAAGCCCCTGGGCCCCTTCTTGAGAGCACCGGTCAAGTACCACGCTACAGAGTCAGTTCACTGGCCCACTCCACTCTTCGTCGTGCGCACGCCACAGACCTGCTCAGTCGTACCATAATGCCCGCCATGGCTACTCCACAATCTCCAAAGCCCGTCTACAACAACCCCGGTCGCCCTCGTCGCGACAGCTGCCGGCCCATGGGTGGAGCGTCGCTGTCGAGGTCGTCGTCTTACCTCAATGCCGCTCGTGTCGCTGCTCCCAAGGACGGAGATGCCTTCAGCTACAACCCGGCCCACCTGCGCCATTGGTATTGCCCGCAAGAACTCTGGGATCGCCTTCCCGAGCAAGTCCAATCCAGCCTGGCCGCTCTACAACACGCTGGCGCTGCTGTTTTGACTGGTACGTTCTCACTCGACCCTGTCCCATTCTTCAATCACGTGTCGTCTTTGTCCCTCACGTGCATCTCTACCTCGGTCCGATATTAATTCCGCATAGGTTTCGAGCGACTCGACAAGCACTTGGAGAGCTCCGATGACAGTGATGTCGACGGCAAACCTGCCGCTGACGACTCGCTGGCTCAGCTCGATCAGCTTCCGTCGCCAAGGTTCCGCACAATAAGCAATGCCAGCAGCGTCTTTCATTCCGACTCATCTACGCCCCTCACCAGTGCCTCATCCACCTCTCAATCGGGAAGCGCGTCGCCTGTGGAATCATCACTCCCAGCCTCTCATCTCTTGTGCCCTGGCTCGCCCATCTCGCTCGGTGCCTCTGAGCGCTCTCGTTCGCGTGAGCGATCCTTCTCAACGCCGCTCAAGTCACATGATGCCTACTATGCAGCAGAGCTATCGCATCTGCGCACCGAGGCTCTTCCCCGTCTCCGGCACAAGACTTACAAAGTGGACTCTGCATGGTCCGAGGCCAAGCCTCACATGCATGCGGACGACATCAATGCCTTTGAGAACTGGTTGGCGGAAAAGAAGTGCGCGATATTGAGTCTCAGTGAGAGGGGCAAGCGCCTTGCAAAGGCTGTGGGTATTGCCGACACTGGGCTCGGGTGGTGTGCTCCGTAGAGAGGCTAGCGAGGCACACGTGCTTGGCGCGGCTTTCACATGGGATCACTCAGCGTGTCCAGCACACAACGTGGCATAACAGAGTCTTCTACAGGCTTTGGGCTGCCATGCGCTATTTTTTTCTTCTCTTTACTCTCTGTTATTGCTGTTCTTACTTTGTATGCATATTTAGCGCGGAGTTGGTTGGTATTTACCGAGATAGGGATCTATGCGGGAGCCGGAATCATCCCAACTCTACTTGGACTGGAAGGGCGTGTGGGAATTTTTTTGTTTGATGCGTCCCGGATAATGAGTAACCACTGAAATTGGACTCGTATTGCTGGTTGATGCCCTGCGGTATTTTTTTTTCCGCCGGCTGTGAACAAGTTGTTGCTTCGGGGTTGGGCCTGGCCGGCCAGGTTATTGTCAGGTGCAATTAGCGAATGATAATGTTTGCTTGATAAGTTTGTATGTATGTATGTGTGTAGTATGTGTGTAGTATGTGTGTAGTATGTGTGTGAGTATGTACTGCGCGCACTTGTGGTTGCTTGTGACAGGCGAGATGGAGCTGTCTCGGCCACGGAATGCTGCAATGGTTGCACCACAAGACCAGTCATGTGGCATTGCGAGTGCAGGAGTTGTGGCTGCCCGACGCACATTGCAGGAGATTCGGCGCGTCAATCTATCTTGAACCACGGGATGACAGGGCGGTTGTTGTTGTTGGGAACGTCGCAAAGACAAGGGCCAACCACCCACCCCTCCTTGGCCAGCATGTTGCCTGCAGCAACACGGGCTAACCCGATGCTAGACGACTACAACGACTACCATTTACTTACTTGCACACGCGGCAGCATTGCCCTACAGCATGTACTAGAGTTGAGTAGAGTACATACATAATCTATGTAGCATACATGTACGTACTGCAGCCTGCATCTCGGACTCGACGCAGCAGGTGTACCGCTTACGTCTCCATCAGCGCCCTCTCACTCTCACTCTGACTCTCACTCTGCTTACGCCAATCCAAAGCGTCTCGATCTCCCAATCTCTCGATGCCCCAAACGCGGCACACTTGGCGCATGCTGGTGTGATGATTTGCAGGCGAATCATGACGCATCTTGGAAAGAACGAGGCCAGGGTCCTCGGCCTGCCATTCGTCTGCCTGGACGCGGGCCCCAATCCTTCTCCTTGATCCCCAACACCACACCTACCGTTCCTGAAGCTTCGCCCTCCCGGCCCACCCTGCTCATCTTCGCCCCAGGCCTGCCATGTCTTTCAATATCCATCATCATCATCATCATCATCATCGTCGTCGTCGTCGTCGTCCTCGCCGTCGTCATCCGTATCGGCTCGAGCTTGTCTTGCTCCTTTTCGACTGCTGTCGGTCCTTCCGTATACTATGCTACCACCCAAGTTGAGTTTGTTGGCCATGTCCTTGTCCTGACTACCCAATCTACCACCGCCACGTCCTTTTACTATGCAAGTTATCAGTAAAAATCAGGCTTTGCAGCACTGCGACGCTTACCACTCCATTTGAGCCCGCCCCGCTGTCGTGAGTTTGACCACATCCAAGATTCATCCTGCCCTACTACGTCAAAATCACCACATTCATCGTCTCCGTGCGCCCCTCTTTGCTGACCGTCACGGTTACTGCTACTGCTACTGCTACTGCTACTGCTGCTGCTACTACTACTACTACTATCACCGTGACGTCCCAGCAGCATCCCTCCGCGGCCACCCGGAGCTTGCGAATCAACGGCCGTCCTTCGATTGCCTTCCACAGCACCCATGTCTTGTCGCTCTCCCGCTTTAGCCCCATGGTGTGATGTGGAGTTAGGCCGCATGGCTTTCCTCCTCCTGCTCATCTTCTCCTTGAGCATAGTCATGTGGGGCTCTATGTATCCATTATTCATCATACCGATGGCAGTACTATCAAATCCCATGTTGGTCATGTCGGTCATGTCGGAAATGTCATCCCCATGTCTGCGCATACCTGCAGCGGCCAAGCCACTAGCAATACCATGTGGCATTGGTCCGATTCCTGATGGAGCCACGCCGTGCAGATTATAGTTCGGCATGCCCATTTGTCTAGCCGTGCGTGCGTCAACATGGGGTCCGTTTGCCATGTAGTAGTATAGGCCTTGTCCAGATCCGGATGCCCCGAGCGAAGGCGGCCGTGCGGGGCTGTGCCCTCGATGTCTCTGACGACCTTCTTTCCTCATATTATCGAAACGCTCGTCTAGCGCTTCCAGTAAGTCGTCCTTGAAACCTTGAAACTGTTGCTGCAGTCTCTTCCTCTCCTCCCTGCCCCCATTCTTGTTCTTGTTCTTGTTCTTCCCCCTCCTCCTGTCTAGCCTCTCGCTACCGCTTTCGCTCTTCCTGCATCTAGTGCCGTGGTCATCACAGTCCCGCCCCAGGTCGTCTTTTAGTATGTATCGTATCTCCCCACTTGTGTACTCGTGGTCTTGAATGTTAAAGTTACTGCCGTTCTGTTGACGGTCCTCGCGTGCACGGTACAGGACTCGCTGGCTTTTTCGACACTTGCAATCTATGGTACAGATACAGGCGTCGAGAAAGGCATCGCCGTCCAACCACTCTTGGCCTGACGGCCCGGCCTTCTTGCCTAAAGACTGTCCACGGTTCAAACGTATCGAGGTTTGCGGATCGACATGTGAGCTCGGCGGTTTTCTTGCCTTGTTCGTATCTGTATAGGCGCCCATTGGCACATGCTCGTAGTGGTTCGGCCGCCCTCGTGGGACCGGCTGCGGCGGAAGAGTACCGTTACTCGATGGCGGACTACTACTAGGTAGTGGGCCAGGGAGGTAAGTTGGATAAGGACTGACTAAGCCTGTACCGGGCATCACCCCGTCTTCGTCGTACCCAACCAAATCAGGATTGGACGTGTACTCTGGAGGCAGGCCAGATGGCTGCTGGCCGCTTCCGATACCACTCGTTGGCACTCCTATTGGCATACCTGCGTACCCCCTTCCACCAGGCATCTCGGACGTCGACCTGGGTCTCGAGTCTAGGGTATCAAGCCGTCCAAACATACCCCTCGGTCCCATCATGCCCATGCCTTTGGTAAGACATCCTTTCAATCCTTCCTTGCATCTTCTGGCCTCTGCATCTACCATCACGTCGCCCAGTGTGTTCTCACCATCTCTACTTGTCTCCTCTGTTATATCAATGTCGGTTCCTCCTGTGCCATATCCATATCCCAGCGTGTTTTGCCCCCTCCTACCTCGTGCTCGTCCTCTAGCGTACGGTGCGTATATGGGGCCGGTAGCACTACGTGTATAGGGGCCCAGCTGTGTTCGAGAGTAAGATGGGGGTGGATGAACTGTAAATGCTGTCCCTGCCAATCGGGGAATACAAAATTTAGTTACAGTGTATCAATGGACGAAAGTGGGGCGAAGTGGACGTGGGAAGTAGAGCGCGTAAGTGTGGCGAAGAGGGGGACGCGCGGAAGAACCAAAAAAAAGAAGAATGGACAAGGGATATTCACCTACCTGGAGGAACAAGCACCTTGCCTCTTGGAGCGCTGACCTCAATAAGAGGCGGCGGTGTCGAATGCGATGAGCCCATGTTAACCCGTCTTTATCTTTTCTTCTACTAGTAGTGGTAGTAGAACGTGAAAAGAAATATAACGCCCTCTTTTCCCCTTCTCCCTTAACTTTCTTCCAAGTAGCAGCAGTATACTCCTTTTTGTTTTGTTTTTGTTTTTCCAAAAATCCCCCCCCCTTTCCTTCACCGCCCAGGAAAAAAACGATGCCAGAAACAAATGGAATATCAAGATATTAATTACTCCGAAGTATTGAGATTTCCCCAAAATAACATGCAAAAGTCGGCAAAAAAAATTCGAAGGTGAAAGAAAAAAATCAAGATTGAAAGACGAGTGAGGATGTCTCCTTGTCTTGCCCTGAGATTCAGTCATAGTAATTTCCCAACCTCCCCTACAGGGTGCCCGTTTGCAAATCTCCTAGTCATTTGACCACCGTATTCTGATTATTTTTTTTTGCTTGCTTGCCTGCTTACATGCTTGTTTCCACCACGCTGTCGTGTCACCTCTACACGAATACGTGCTACATATGTAGTACAAGCTACGTCTCACAGCATCTTCTGTATTCTTCATTTTCCCGTCGTGCAAAGATTCTGATTTTTTTTCTTTTCTTTCGGCACCCAAATTCTGGGCTGTGTGGAATCATGTATACACATGAAAATATAGGAATGAGAATGGTTGGCGTGTTCGTTGAGTGAGATATGATTTGTGTCGTTTAACTAATGGAAGTGCTGAATTGGTGAATGTATTTTTTTTAATAATGCAAGGACACACAGTGAATCCATTGAATTGAAAAACAATTGTCATTCCAAGGCAGCAACAGAATAAGATAGTCGATGCATTGAATTTCCACCTATTTCACGATGAGCAGTATTTCAGTCTGATTGTGAGTAGATACATCGCCTACTGTCATGTCGCGCAGACATATCGGGAGGGGCAATGGTTCACCGTTGTGCATGGCAGGGCAATTACACATGCCAATATCACACAGACTTCGATACGCACACACAAACAAAATCGCTACATCACATGCCAAATAATATTGCACAAGTTGAATCACTCAAGTCATTTATTCACCTCTTCCTCAGCTTGCTAGCAAACTTCTGCACTACATCATCATCGCTAATCAAATCATTACGCAGAATCTCGTGGTCCCATAGCCGCCAACGCCAAAGCCATCCAATACCCGTTCAACACTAACAAGAAACGAAAAAAGAAGAAGAAGCAACGACAGCAAGATGCAACAAAGAACGAAAAAAACTAGGAAAATGCTAGACAGCAAACACAGCGCGAACCACACGCCCATAACTTCGCGCCTCTCCATCATCAACGCGCACGTACAAAATGAAAACAGTCGCTTCGGTTAGCGTACGGATCTGTTTGATTCGGGAAATGGATGCGCAGCACCCACGGCCGTCATACTTCGTCGCAACTTCCCACATGCCCACATGCCCAATTTGAGTCGGTAGGAAAACGAAGAGCGGTTGCAAAGCTAAAACGCAAGGAGATGCCAGTAAATAAAGTGAATGTCCGAGAATGCAACTAGAGAAAGGGGTATCGACGATGAAGAGAAATGAAGTGACTTTTAGAAAATCATCGATCGAACCTGATCTCTACGTCCCGCCTTTGCAGCAGACTCCTGTGTTCGCGGCCTTGGAGGCGGCGCATGTGACATGCGCATATCCTTCAGAGGTGGAGCTGGTGCGTGCGATTGCGTTCGGGCATGACCCTTGACAGGGCTGGGGTTGGGTCTGGCCGAATGGACATCGTGCGATTGAGTGCGTGCGTGAACCGGACGATCAATATTTGAGTTTGAAGTAGGAGACCCCAGCTGGCCTCGCTCCTTGCGTTCCTTGCGTTCCTTCTCAAGGACCATGGCGGCCCAGCCCTTGTTCTGCGCAATATCCTTTCCGACAGTCTCAGAAAGAACCTTCATCCAAGCCTCCTTTTGGTCGCGGCTATCGGCATAAAAGTCAATGACCTCGCCGTTGGCGAAGCGGATGCGGAATCCCTCCTCGACAAACATATAGCCTTCTTCGTCTTCCGCGAATCCAGACTTGCGGCGGCCACCAGACTTGGTCGCAGAAGGCTGTTGAAGAGCGGACTTGTCATCCATGAGCTTAGAAGCCTTTGCCAGGTTGATAGTAGCACGTGGTTGACGAGTGGACTCGTGATACGCAGTGAGCTTTGTGCCTTCCAGACGGAAGAATCGGCGACGCCAGTACTACAGCATATTAGTTTGTATTTGTGAATGGCCAATGCAGGAGGTACTTACGGGACAATCGCCACCTTGCTGGCTTAAGGTACCTTCGAAGCTAATGTCCTTGACTTGTTCAGCCTCCTTGAGTTCACGAATGCAAGCATTCATGCTCTTGGGCATATCCTCATCCTTGGAGTTCTTCGGCTTGGGCACATACAACAGCTGAAGAGTTAGCTTGCCAACCCGATAAGGGGGACGACGAACAACACCACCACGCTTGCTCTTCACACTGCTTCCGCCCGTGTTGTCAACGGCCCACTCGTTGAAGCAGGGAACATCGACAGTCAAGGGGCGACCATATGCTTGGTTCTCGTAGTTGCTGAGGCAGACATAGGCACGAGCAAACGATCCATCCGAACCAACCAAGTCATGGAGGAGGTCCCAGGCAGTTGCCTGGTAGTTGCGCTTAGCAGCAGCCTGAGCCTCTTGCTGTTCTTGAAGGGCGATGCGATCGGCCTCCTCTTGAGCCTTGCGCTCTTGCTCCTTCCTCTTCTTGGGTGATGAGAGGAGATTGCGGAAGGCCGAGTGCGACTTCTTGTGATTGACAATCTTGGTGGGTGGAGCAACAACCTGCTGCACCGCCGGAGGCTCAAGCTTTGTCTGCAGGGTGAGTTGGAACTCGAGATCGTCCAAGACGACAAGCTCAAATTCTTGACCAATCGGAGCTGACGGGGAAAGCTCCAGCCAAGATGTGGTAACACAGTGCAGACCATTGTCGAGAGTCAGTTGGAAATTGACGCGCTCCTTCTTAGGTAGAGGAAGATCGAGATCCTTGACACCAACCACCTTGACAAAAACTCTGCCGCGCTCCTCTCCATCTTCAAACTCATCAACAACGCCCTGTTCAGCCACAGCGTCGAGACCACCCGCGACAGCCGAGTCCTGGCCAGGTAGAGGCGGAGCCGGGCCCTCGGAGGTCCGCATTCGCCGACCCGATGCAGTTCGGATGCTCTTGCGTCGAGGCTTGCCATTCCACGGTTCTTTCGTCCAAGGCTTGCGCTCAGCACTAGCCTTGCGAGTTCCAGTTTTGGTAACTACGATCTCAGGCGCAGCATCAGTTCCAGTGGGCGGCTTCTCGTCACTGAACTGACGGCTGCTGGCAACAACAACCTTCTTGTTCTCACGCATCATGTATCCCTTCTGTTTGTAGGCGTTAGTAAACAGATCCAATGGAACAAGTTGAAGAACAACTTACCTTTTGTGCAGCAATGATGTGATCAAACTCCTTGTCGAGGCCGAAGCTGAGGTCATTCGAGTCATCACCAAGGTTAAGATCAAGCATGCGTCTCTCTCTTGTCCCAATGCTGAGCTGTGAATCTTCATCATCAACATGGCCCGGCTCAAGGCTCATAGACTGGCGTTTAGGGCTTCGCTCAGGGACGGGAGGAGCATAACCACCACTGACATGGCGACGCGTGGCTGCCATGTCAACCTCATCGGGGATGAGCGAAGGTCTAGTCTTCAACTTTCCACCTGCACCCCGAATGGTTGCTTCACGCTGAGGAACCTCGATATCTTCTTGTGGAAGGGGTGATTGAGGAATGGGGTGTCGAATGACGGAGTCTGGGGTGCTAGGACCTTCCGATCCGGACTCGTCATCCTGACCTTCTGCCGGTTCTGGGGTAACAGGCCGACGGAGAGCATCACGCATAGCGTCCAGCTTAGGAGCCTTGTCAAGTGGGTTTGCAGGTGTATCGACTGTAGGCTTCTCGGGGTCGAGGCTGAGATCCATGTCCTTGCCGTCAATGTTTGAAAACATCTCGTCTTGCTGAACCTGCTTGTCCTCGACAACTGGTGAGGAGGGAGCAACAGTTGGTGTTGATGGGCCGGAAGAGTCGATGGTACTCTGGGATGTGGGCTGCTCCTCAGGCTCAAGAGAATATTGACTAGTGTCATCCTCGTCGTCGGACGCTGGTGGCATGGGGTGGTGGATGACGGATGAGTCGCGCTCATAGTCTTCAAGTTGAGACATGGAGCTACCGTCTACGTCTGTTTCGTCATCGTGGTCACTGTGTGGCACATCGCCATAGCTATATGCATCCACTACGCTGTCTGCCTCACTCTGAGAAACACCAGAGGCTTGTCGTGGGTGTTCGTCGAAGTTGGAAGAGACCTCACGCGAGGGGATGGGGACATCGGGATCAAGATCAGCGAGGTCTCCATAGCTGCGCTCAGGGCTGTCGTCGTGATCGAAGTTGCTGTATTCAACCTCGGAATCGTCGTCTTCACCATCCTCAAAGTTGCGGCTCTTGACACGACGGAGGATGGAATCGCGGGATATGCGGGGCGCAGATCTCGGCTCATCAGGGGCAGTCTCGGAACGCTCAACGTCGGCGTCTGTAACCTCATCGTCAACATGAATGTTCTTCCTGTTCTGCATCTCCTGTGTTGGGGTGCTTGTATCGCGGTCGTTGTCAAAGTTCATCAAACGCAATCGGTCCTCGAGCGACATGGAAACTTCGCGCATGTTGAGGAGATCGTTTTTGGAGATACCAGCGCCTTGGGGTAGTTGAGGGAGAGAGCGCCGCCTGTCATTGATTCGTTCAGCAGCATTGGACAAACCAATGCTCGACTCACGCCGCCGACTGCCCTCATGGGCTGGGAAGCCGGGAAGAGGAGGAAGTGGTCTGGCGTCGCTATCAGAGGCCGTTGAGCCTAGGCGTGCTTGGTTCCTTTGGCCATTGGGGTTTGCAGAAGGCATGGGGCTGTTGTCACGACCGTCGAAAACATCGTCGTAGGTGTCAGTTAGTGAAGTGTTTGCGGCATCTGGGCTCATGTGGCGCCAATCCTCAGGAAGGACTACGGGTGTCTTCTCGGTGTCCTCGAGGGAAGCATCAAAGCTGTCGTCCTGGTCGAAGCTCAGCTCCTCCTCTGTCTCGTCTTCTTCGGAGTCGTAGCTGCCGTCTCGTGATGCCGTGGTCACTGAGGGATCGGGTGTGACCATCTCGAACTCTGTGATTTGGGGGGGCCTAGTGTCGAAGGTCACACTCTTAGCATGGCGACGTAGGGGGCGGGGCGTCTGTTGCACCATGTCCTCGTCGTCGGAGAAGACGGCGCTGGAGTCGGGGTTGTACTGTGGTGAGTTGAAGCGGCCGTTGCTGACAAGCGACGACTTTGTGGGGGATGCGCGACCTTCTGAGGGCGACGACTTCGAGGGTGAAGAAAAGGACGATTGTGTGGGCAGCTGGGCGGGGGAAGTCTTGGAGGGACTGAGGACGGGAATCCTGGTAGGGCCATTGCTGCCGCTGCTACTGTTGTTGTTCTCATCGCGCAGGCCCTGCATACCATGGCCGCCATATGCGTTGCCCTGCACGACGGCGTTAAGCGGGCGACCGGCGGCGAGGGGGCGATCGAGTGGCTGGACGAGGGTGGGGTCGTATTCGTTCTTCTGCTCGCGGGCGAACATGCTGCTGTTCTTGACACGTGACTGCTTCTTCAGGTTCTCAATCGAGTTGCGCTTGGGGGAGAGCGGTGTGCTGGCCTCGCAGTCGTTCTCTGACGTGTCGAAGCGGCTCTTGGGCGACGTTGTCTGCTCCTTCCAGAAGAGACGGGGGCTGTGGGTAAAGGGCGACGAGTCGCGGTAGGGCGAGCTCTCCTTGGAGATGAGCATCTTCTGGAGGGGGCGTGTCAGTTGCTTTTGGTGCTGATGGAGCGGCCATGTGCACGAACCTTTGTTGACTGGTTCCAGCTGGGCGAGTTCCTGCGGTGCTCATGGGGGCTGATCTCCGACAGCGGCCGGCCACTGCCCTTGGGGGACGAAGTGGAGGGCGTCTTGGTGATGCGCAGCGGCGACACCTGGGTGCCATTGCTGTCAGCATCGCAGTCGCAGTCGCCATGATAGTCACGCGACCGGCAGGAGAATCGTGGTGGAGGGGAAATGGGGTGCTTACCGCTTCGTTGCGCGACATGTCTGCCGCAATGTGCTATGCGAGTGCAAACAAAGAAATCCTTCTTTGTTGTTTGTCTAGGGCGGCGGGATGGATGCCGTCAGTGGGCAGTCTCCGTCGAGGAGTTGGGCGCGCACTGGCAGGCCAAGTGCAGGCAGTGAGTGCACGGTAGCGTGTGCGCTGATGAAGCCGGAAGCAAAGCAAGTGAAGGACACACACACACACACACGCACACACACGGAGCGCGGAGGCTATGGTGCAATGAAGAGGCTATCGAGGACGAACGAGTGTGTATGGATGCGTGCGGTGTGAATTGGATTGGGGCCGTGGGCGCTATCTAAGGTGTTGATAGCCGGGGTAGACGGGTGTTGGGTGGTGTTGCTGCGGTAACGAGCCGCATGTGGCTGGAGCCCACCCGCCTGTCCATGGCACGCTGGCAGCAATGGCAGCCCTCTGCGCCTAGCGCCCACTTCTATCGCGACATCGCCCGTGCCGCCCGACGTCACCTCGTCTGCCCCGTTTGGGAAAAAAATTGCCCTCCCTCCCAAAAAAAATACACCGACCAAAACCACGGACGATGCTGCCACGGCTGCCCGCTCCCTGTCCGCTGTGCGGCCCGAGGGCGCTGCTGGGCCCCTCGCCATTGCGCCGCCACCCATTATCATTGCTGCACCACCCACGCCCGTATGCCGCCTACCACGACCGCCGCCAGTCGTCGTCGCTGTCGCCATCCAGGGCCCCGAGACCCTCGCGCATGGTGCTGTCAGAACATGTCGCCCGCACGCCAGACAGCAAGCCTAAGAACAAAGCCGCCGATGCCTTCTCCTACCTGAACCGCACACAAGCGCCGCTGGGCCTGCAACGGATGCGCGACCAGAGAGAGGCACGTGGGCGCCCGTCGTCGCCCACAGGACGCAGCCAGGGCAGGGCCAGGCCAAGGACAGAGCCCTTCCACGCCCTCAAGATGCAGAGCTCGCTGCACCAGGTTCCCTATAGCGACCGCACCGCCATCAAGCGCAACATGGACCAGTACGACTCCTTCGACAAGTTTCCCCTCGCCGAGCCCGTCCTGCGCGCTGTCAACGATGCGCTGCCCGGCCTCGAGTACCGCAATCCCACGCCGGCACAGGCTGTCGCCATACCCGCACTGCTCGGCATGCAGAAAGCTGTGCGCGCCAAAGTAAAAGCGAAGAAGACGGGTCTCGACGCCTTCTTGCTCGCAGCCGAGACGGGGTCTGGAAAGACACTGGCATACCTTCTCCCTACCCTGGACGCCATCAAGCAAGAAGAGATGCGCGAAAAGGACGAGGCCGAGCAACAGGCAAACAAGGCGGCTGAAGAGGCGGCTGCGGCTGCCAAAGAGCACGATAAGCGAACCGACATGTTTGCTGCCGAGGAGCCAGAGATCAACAAGGCCGTTGACCCAGCCCGCCCACGGGCCATCATCCTCGTTCCTTCCGCCGAACTGGTTGCACAAGTCGGCGCTGTCGCAAAGTCGCTCTCGCATGCGATCAAGTTCCGTGCCGCGCCCATATCTGCCAAGTTGTCTGCTACTGTCATCCGTAACCAGCTCTTCAACCCCAACGGCGTCGATGTTGTCATCAGCACCCCGCCGCTCCTTGCCAGCATTGCCCAAAGTAACCCCAACATCCTTGCCCGCGTTACCCATCTCATTTGCGACGAAGCAGACTCCCTTTTCGACCGCTCTTTCAAGGAGAGTACAACCGAAATCCTCGAGCGGGCCACTCCATCCCTCAAGAAGCTTGTTCTATGCTCGGCTACCATTCCCAAATACCTCGACAAGTACCTTGCACAGAAGTTTCCTGACATGCACCGCCTCGTCACCCCGAACTTGCACGCCATTCCCCGCAGGGTGCAGTTGGGCGTCGTGGACGTGAACAAGGATCCCTACCGCGGTAACAAGTTACTTGCTTGTGCAGACACCATATGGCAAATTGGCAGAGCATCTGCTGACTACGACCCCACCGAGGGCAAGGAGGCAATACCAACAAAACGCATCTTGGTTTTTGTCAATGAGCGCGAGGACACTGAAGAGGTGGCACAATACCTTGTCAAAAAGGGCGTTGATGCCCTAGCCTTCCACCGCGACACAGACCCTTCGCGACAAGCAAAGATTCTCAAATCTTTTACTAGCGATGCTTCACTCGGCACTTCGCCACCGACTCGAGATGAAGCACCCATCAACTCAACACTGGCGAACAAACGCACTCTGCCCAACACCAAGGTCATTGTTACAACTGATCTCGGCTCAAGAGGTATTGACACCGTGTCTGTTCGACACGTCATCCTCTTTGATGTTCCCCACACCACCATCGATTTTATCCACCGCCTTGGCCGCACAGGCCGAATGGGCAGACGTGGAAGAGGTATTGTACTGCTCGGGCCAGGCGACCGTGCAGACGTTGTACGAGAAGTCCGAGAGGCCATGTTCAGGGGCGAAGCGCTTATTTGAGAGGCAATGTCACTGTGTACGATTATGGAGAAGACCAAAAGTTTTGTATATATAGTTAGACATACCCGAGTAGACTTGTGGCTGGCCTCATCATGATTCGAGGCTTTGCTGTAGCATCGCACTGACGCCATTTTACGATTGAAATAGACATGAATGGCAATGACGGATGATCAAATCCGATGTGCTCTTTAGGTTTGCATCCTTCCCGTCTACTTCAAAAGGCTATATCTCTGCTTCTTGTTGCTAAGAAGAAAGCACCACACTATACACGTGCATTGATCCATCTCTGGGTGTCTCAGTCAATTTATTCACCCCTGCAGACTGTCTGATGTCTTGGATTGGAACCGTAAGCATTGCCATGTCTATGGAAATATCAACGCTTCTGCATGTCTACCAGTGTTTCACCGATTGCAGCTGGACTCGCCGCCAGTCGCAGCATTGGCCTGGCCGTAGCCTGGATCGTCGCGTGTTGAACCGACCAGATCCAAACAAACAGCGGTAGGCGCTTCGGTGGGTCCGATCTTGATGACAATGACAACACGACAGTGCCCGTTGCCCAAACTACAGCTTACATGCTCGGGAGCTGCGTAAACAAGACTGATTGTTTGTGTACATGTATGTTTCACAAACATTTGTATCCCGGTATCATCCCTGCTGCCACCCAAGTAATTACCTAACCGACTCGTTCGCTTCAATCAGCCCGCCGACAGCCCGCTAGCGTTGTTGTTGACCAAAACTCAACGTCCCTGTCACACATTGTGAGTTGTTACGGTTGTGACATGCAAACTATGTTTGACAAATCCCTGGACCCTCTTGAATGCATTGCCGTCGCCTGGGCTACCGCCGCCTCATATGCAGCAACTAAACCGACGTCGCTGCTAACAATAGCCCCGCCGCATCTCGCCTATCTAGTCCCAAAATCACATGCTTGAGCAGGATACGTATGTATCATCACGCTACGTACACGGAATGATCTAACGCCCGGCTGCACTAGACCTGCAGAAATATCGATAATAGCCTTGTATCAATAGCATCCACATTCAGGTTACTCACAGCCCACAAAACAGGTTCTCGCAATACTGTGCCCGTTACGGATTAGCACTGCATCTGTGCGGTAATTTACCGGCATATACCAGTACCATGTTTTGCCCACCAACAATCTACCGCTCCTGACATGCTCCTGTTCATCTCGATCTCTTTCCTAGAAAAGACTCGCGTCCCAGGAGAAGAAGAATAGAGTCAAAGTAGCATCCGAATGCTCAGGGAAATGTAGCAACACCCTAGAGGCACTGACCTACCTAACTACTATTACAACACTATAATTTCACATGCCATTCAAGTACGAGAATCCCTGGATCCCGTACCTCGACCATCAGCTTTGTGCACAATGTACATTCATACATACTGCTACTTCATCAGTAGGCTTATCGGGCACACGTACCCACGCGTAAGCTGACATGGACACTGCCGAGACCAACCTTAGAGACCAATGAAATTGACATGTCGCCAGAGTCCGACCTAGAATAATAGTATATCTGCACAATAGCATACATGTAGCTCCACTTGATTAGCTATCGTGAAATCCATATATTCTAATCATCTAAAAAGGTCACCGAGTGGTTGTCTCGGCGGCTGGTTGATATTGCAGATATGTAGTACACATAGGTAGAGGTTATAAACAAACTATATAAACATGTGGTTGTGAATAGTAAGGTTGAGGTTCCGGGATAACAGTCCAAATGCTGTGGCCTATGACCGTAACTGTATCCTTCCAAAACAATATCAAAAAAGTATGGATTGTACACGTATTTCAAGCTTTTAACCACATTACGAGGGCGTATCGTCTGAGTGATCCAAAGTCTGATAGACCATTTGTACATACGTATTGTAGGCTACAGAATGAGTGTTTGAGATGTATCATCCAGTACTCAACATCTCATTTTTGTTCCCCGTCCTTACAAAAACACGATACAAGAATTTACTAGTATGTCTAACCAAGGACGACGGTCATATTTCCGCAGTTTCCGCGGCCCGTGGCTTAGCCACAACATACCTGCACCGCGTAGACGAACAATTCTAATGCTTGGCTCGGTAACTATCAAGATTTGCTTACGTATTGCGTCGTTGGGCCCTGCATCATGTAAAGCTGCTTATACATCACCATGTACGATAGTTAGTTAGTTAGTTAGCCATCGGCTTAGCAAGCGACGCAAGTTGGGGTTCCGAATCCCCGAACTGGCCCCCACTTGCCAAATAATGTACCCAACGCCATACATGACACTTCTCACAACATCCAACACGCCTGGTATATCAGCAGTCATGTCGCTGCTCCGGAGAACAGCAGCACCTCTCGCATGGCTACATATCCCACCATGAGCTCCCACAAACCAGTCCTGATTGCTGGTGCTGGCCTTGCTTCGCTTCTCCTTGCCCACTCGCTGCACCGTTCCAAGATTCCATTCCTCGTCTTTGAGCGCGACGCGTCCATTGTTTTTCGAGCACAGGGTTATCGACTGCGCCTGTCCAGCCAGGGACTGGACGCAATAGAAAATGTCCTCGGCCCCGAGGGCTTCAAGAAGTTCTACGACAAGTGCGGCAAGACTGGCGGCGCGGGATTTGCTGCCATTGACCCATTGACGGGCGAGACACTAACGGGAGGACAGCCACCTGTCAACAACAACGGGCCGTTGACCAGCAGAGATGGCAAGATTGTGGGCATCTCGCGAGGCGACATGCGTACCATCTTTCTAGAGGGACTGGAACACAATGTACGATGGAGCCATCGAATTGTAGGCTATGAGAAGACGGACGACGGGGTGCGCCTTGTTTTTGCAGACGGAAGCCAGAGTGAAGAGGGTTCTATGTTGATAGGTGGTGAGGGCGTCAAGAGTGCAGTCGCAGGCCAACTGTCGAATGGCACCATCAAGGTCTACGACTTGGGCTCGCGAGGAATACATGGTCAGGCGCCCACGGCCGCTTTCAAAGGCCTAGGCGAGGGCGTCTTTGTCGTCAGTGACACTGATTCACAGCCAAATGGTGGTAAGGTCTTCCTAATCACCAACGTGCGTGCTGGCGATATGGACAATCCAGATGTTGAGTTTGGCTGGACCATGGGCGGGTCACCGGGCGTCATTGATGCACCCAACGACAACTACACCATCACTGGTCCACTAGCGGCAAAAATCGCAAAGTCGCTTACTTCGCATTGGCACACGCGCGTGAAGTCGCTCATTGACAATATGAACGAGGCCGAGGCTGCCTTTTGGAAAATCACTTGTTCTTCGCCAGACGGCGTGCCTACATGGCCTAACGAGCCTCGAGTGACTGTCATTGGAGACGCTGTGCATGCGATGACGCCCGCAGGTGGCAACGGCGCGAATACGGCGATGCGCGACTCGGCTTTGCTGGGTCGATTAATGGCAGAGGCGTGGGAGCGCGGCGACGGCGATAGTTGGACGGGCGTGACAGTAGCCTACGAGAAGGAGATGCGTGTCTATGCAACTGAGGCTGTTCAGGCCAGCTATGGCTCGGCCGTAGCACACTTTGATACGGCTCCTGACCTGGCAAATGCGCCTACCATTAATGAGTACGTGACCCCCAACTGAAATGGGACGTGATAGCTTCAATAAAGACAGCAGAAATGCTAGATTCCACGAGTCCTTGTTTCTTCCAGACACTGCCGTAGCTAATATATATGAAAGGCTCCGACTTGACCAAGATGATTGCAGCACAGTACCCCGAGCTAGTACTTACGTAGATTTGCTACCAGCAGTGTGGCGTAAGCGACAGCCGAACAAGTGGCCTGACAGACAGAAAAGCAGGTGGAGCAGAGCGGAGCAGAAGAGTAGGGACTTGGCGCGGCTCGCTATAATCAGACGGTTGGCTGTTGTTGTTGCATGGTATGCGGCTCCGGCGGGGCTTGGAAGCAAATTTGCTCCATCACATTGACTGTCTAGCATGTCTACACTACACTAGCCTTGCGCGAAGGATGACCTGACCAGGACCAGATCCGATGGTCGCCATCCGCCACCAAAACCACACGACTCATGCATCCCTTCTTCCCCCGCTTCTCCACTCGGTCCACCCCCAGTTTACCCCGACCTTAAAAACCGGGTCAGTCCGCCATGGTTTCTCCTCTCGCGCGAGATTCCCGATGGATGCACACGCCTCACCACGACCGCGCAAACGTCGTGCTATCAATGCCTGTGTCAATTGCCGGACGTCCAAGGTGCGATGTGACGGGAATCGCCCCTGTCAACGTTGCGAAAGGAATAGTGCTTCCTGTCAGTACTTTGACGCAGTCAAGGACGAGAATGTACTCCGCATCGAGAAGTTGGAAGCCGATATGGCTGCACTGCGCGAGCTGCTCGGCACCAGGGAGACACCAGGTCCCAGGACTAGCGTGAGTGATGGCTCTTACATGCATTAGTGATGCTTCTCGAAGAAGTCCCGGCCCAGTAGACAGGTGCCGGGATGGCTGCAAGACAGTCCAAACCCCACGTGGCTGGAGGGATAAAGACATGTCGCTAACTCGGTTCCCAATCCAGTTACACATGGATAACGCAAGCGTGACTGTTGCAGAAATCACGCCCCGTTCCCCGGCCGGGCACAGCGCAATCGGCAGTGCCGTTGATGCAGGCTTCATCACTTGGGACCAAGCCGCTCACTGGTACCAGAGGTAGGCAGACCCCCTCAATCCTTTGCTCCCACTCATCATGCTGACCCTCGTCTAGCTTTTTTTCCGGCAGTGTAAGCCATGGCTCTATTCGCAACAACATGACACTAAGCAGCACAGCAATACCTCGTTCCGATATTTTGTGAGAGATATGACACCATCACTTCTGTATCCTCACGGAGCGCTGTCCTCTTCGATGCCATAGTCAGCATCGGTTGTCGTGCTGAAGAAGGTTTCAATGCAACCATCCACCGCCAGCTCCAATCCAGGGTTCGCGATCACATTACAAACCTACTCATCAACAAGAGTATACCCAGTATAGAGGACATACAGGCCATTACCCTGGTAGCTGCCTACTCTGAAAATGGTTTCTTCTTGATTGCAACGGCCCTTCGCTTTGCCATACAGCTTGATCTGCCTCGGATCGTCGATCAACTGATTGCAAAAGGCCAAATACGTTCTGGAGCCGTCAACAGCCATGAGCAAGAACTGTACCGTCTGTCCAGAGTCTGGCATGGAATTTGCAATCTCGAACTTTTGTAAGCATTATTCCGGTCATATCTAACGTTGGCTGTCTGACGCACCGCAGTTTCTCGCTAGATGGAGGAAAGTTACCGGGCTTGAATTTCCAAACCTCCCCTAGGAAAATCAGAAGCCTTCTCCAGCACCCTGAGCGTACATCAGTCGATATTCGGCTGCTCTCCCAGGTAGAACTCAACCTGATTCGTGCAGAAGCATATACCAAGATCATGCGACGAGACACGGATGAATTTCTTCTCCAAGAAAACGAAAATAAAGTCCGAAGTACGGTAGACGAGGCTAGTGTAGAGTTGACGCTCTGGCTGGATGAATGGACAAACATCATCTTGGCAGAACCCGTGCCACATCGACGAGCAATGGCGTTACAAAACCTCCACATCCAGCGTGAATGGGCCATGATGACACTGTACTTGAAGGCTGTGGCATCATCTGGCGTGGAAAATATTGCATTCATGACCGACTTCCAGAAGAATTTTATACGTAGAGCTAAAGACGCAGCAAGTCGACATCTACACTACATGCTGCAGTCCTATACATCGAGTCCAGATGCTTCGCCGGCGTCCTCGACACACACAATTGGCTCTACCTATCTCAGTACATTCCGATGGACTCTGGATTACGTATGGGCAAAGTGCGCAGTCTCCGTTTTGCTCGTACTCAAATTGGCCATTCTCCTCCGCGATCCTGCCGCGTCCGTCATGGCACTTCTCCGCGACGCTCATAGGGTACTTGAAGAACTCAAGACTGTGACGGTAGGACATATTGCATACTTCCAAATCCTTCAAACAAGTATTGAGAAATGCGAGGCTGCATTGCGAGAATACTCTGTTGAACAGAACCATGCTATGCAGTCGTCACCTGTGTCTGGGACGGATGGTGGTGCTGCTGAAACAGAATTTCAGGGCTATGTGCCCCGAGAATTCGTATTCGAGTGGGACTTTCCTGGGCTCAATCTTAAACATATGCCTTTAGGGTGGCAGGATTTATTCGTCAACATTGACAGTCTCTTCTGATTTGACACTCAAGCTAGTATTCGACTATATACCAAATAACCATCGGCAGGGGATGTATTGCAGTGTTTACCTCTTTTTAATTACGGAAGAAATATCTATGAATCATCATGTGCAACTAGTCGTCTTAATAGATGTAAATGAAATCCTCGTTCTTGAGGTCGGTCACATCGTCAAAGGCCTTGTCACCCACCCCGCTTGCCTCGTTCTCGGATTCCTCGGCGCTCCCTTCAACAGCGTTTCCCATACTTGTGTCGACAACAACGGCCGACTTACCCATACTCTCTCGTGTCGCGGCATGCTTGCGGTTCAGCAATTTGATCCATAGCATTGCTGCCAAGATCAAAACAATGATGAGGATGAAGAGGGCAAGGCACACACGCAGACCACGCTTGTAGTACGGCTTTTCAGATGGCTTGAAGATCTGGGGCCCAATAATGTTTCCTGCACTGGCGCCAATAAATAGTATGCTGGTAGTGACTTTGCGCTTTGTGTCTCCACCCGTGTTTTGGCCTGACCAGGAATAGATGAGTGGCGAGATGCCTGGATAAAATGATGTCATATAGTATCCAAAGAGCAGAAGGCCGCGGTTTGAAGCACCGCGCCCAACCACCATGAGGATGACGATGCCGACAATGGGCGGAATACATAGCAGGATGAGGACAGGCGACTTCTTCTTGAGCCATGTTGCCAGCCAAGCACCGCCAACCGTCGCGACGATTTGCACAACGCCAAAGGGCATGTTGAACAAGATAGTCTCAAACTTTCCGAAACCAAAACCCTGAATGATCAATGGACCAAAGGCGGAGATGCCGCCACTCGGAATACTGATGGCGGTCAACATGGAGAACCAGAGCCATGTCTTGATGTCCAGGAATGCCTCGAACACATGGTCCCACTTCCAAACTCGAGATGCAACACCCATCTGGTTCATGCGCAGACGCTCAACCGCGACGAGCTTTTCATGCTCGGTCAAGAATTTTGCCTCCATGGGAGAGTCGGGCATGAAGAACCAAACGAATATTGACACCACAACGGTGAGGAGTCCACAAAAGAGGAAGATGATCTGGTACGAGTGAAGAAGATTCGAGTCGATGTGTCCGAGACCATAGCATAGCAGACTGCCAAGAATGTTGACAATGCCCAGCATGGCATACCAGGCCGCATTTCGGTTAGTTTGTTCGCCGCGCTTGTACCACATTTGGACTACAGCGATAAAAGCAGGAGCTGGCAGAGACATTAGCAAATGAAGTTGAAAAGGACGACAGGTTTTTGTGTATATAGAGTAGAAGCTTACCGACTGCAGCCTCAAAGGCGCCCAACAGAAACCGCGTCGCCATGAGTGCTTCGAAATTCTTTGCACCTGCCATACCGCAAAGAATGCACCCCCATGTGAAGACCATGGCGCCAATAAATTTTCCCATTCTCATCTTGACGAGCAAGAAGGCGACGAGCGGCTGTGCCACCAATTGGGCAATGTAAACGATACTTCCTAGCCAGGAATACTGCTGTGACTTTGGATCGAGATTTGCATCTTCGATGAGTCCAAAGACGGATGCGTATGAGAGAGTGGTCTTGTCGAGGGACTGGAGAAAATAGACACTAAGCAGGATGGGCAGAATGATGAGATCAATCTTCTTCAGCACACGCTTATTCTCCTCCAATGTAACCACAATACGTTCATTTGAGGCGAGCAGCTCAGCGGCCTTGTCTTTTCCTTTGCGGTTCTTCTCGTCGGTTGGCTTGTGGATCGATTCTGTAGTTTCGACATTGGATTTGACACAAATGTCTGCTGCTGCTGATGGGGTAGTTGCGGCCATGTCGGGCTTGTGAGACACGATGAAAGCAAACAAGATAGCGCCCTGAATACTGGGGGCACTACTTGCTGGCGATCTGCTCAACAGCACTTATATCATTTTCCCCACGGGGACCCCATATGTGAACCTTGTCTGATTCCAGACTAGTGGAGCACAGGTGTCGGCCGAAGATGCCGACCCAACGGGCCTTGTGACAAACCTACTCCATTCCTCTCGGCAACTAGAAATGGGGCTTTCGATCAAACGCCGACGTCAAACCTTGCTATAAATTCCAAGTCACTGTGTGGGCAGTGGTCAAAAAGAGCATACCGCTTGTTGATGCCCGCTTGTGTTTCGTCATGCCCATGCTTGAGCACGTTCCTGCCGGCTATCAAGCCGGCGCTGCCACGGCAACATCAAATGCGAGCGTCGAATTACAGTCAAACATAGGAGACTTCAAATTCACATTCGATGCGATACGGCCGGGACTCTTTCGCACAACGTTTACCTCACCGAAACATCTACTGCCACCTCATCGAGCAGCCCCGGTTCCCAGCAAGACTGTGGACAACTCCAACGCCACAGTCTTGTCATCTGGTGCAGCTGCAAAAAGCTTTCAGGTCGACGGTGTCACGGCTCAAGTTGACTGGGAAAGCGGACTCCCGCTCGTCTCCCTGACTCTTTCTGGTCAACAAAAACCAATCCATGCCGACCTTCCCAATCGATCGTACGCTGCTGATGGACCTGGCATTTCTCATTACACCAAGTACAATCATGGCACACTCCATCTTGGACTTGGCGAGAAGCCAGCACCCATGGATCTTTCAAACCGCCACTTTGTGTTATCAGCAACCGACTCTTTCGGTTACGATGTGTACCGGACGGATCCGTTGTACAAGCATATTCCACTTCTGATCAACGCTACGCCAGATGGATGTATCGGCATCTTCTCCACATCACATGCACGTGGGTTTTACTCGGTAGGCTCGGAAATGGATGGTATGTGGGGTCGTTTTAAGGTTTACCGCCAGGACTATGGAGGTCTTGAAGAGTATCTACTTGTAGGCAAGACACTACCAGACATTGTTCGCATCTACGCAGATCTTGTTGGATATCCCCTTCTGGTGCCGCGATGGGCATTTGGTTATCTGGCTGGCGGAATGAAGTACTCCATGACGGACGACCCCCCTGCGAGCCAAAGCATGATGGAGTTTGCGAGAAAGCTGAAAGAGCATGATATTCCATGCTCGGGTATGCAAATGTCTTCTGGATACACGGTTGCAGAGACCGAACCCAAGACACGAAATGTCTTCACGTGGAACAGACATCGCTTTCCAGATCCTAAAGGCTGGATTGATGCATACCACAAAGAAGGAATTCGACTCATCGCAAACGTCAAGCCGTATGTGCTGGGAAGCCACCCAGAGTACCAAAAGCTCAAGGAGGCCAATGCTTTCTTCACCGATTCACTTACAACAGCGCCGGCTGAAGCTCGTCTTTGGAGCGCCGGAGGTGGCGAAAGTGGTATTGGCGGCCATATTGACTTTACATCAAAAGCTGGTTATCAATGGTGGTATGAAGGCATTCGCGAACTGAAGCGAATAGGAATTGATTGCATCTGGAATGATAACAATGAGTACACTATCCCTCACGACGGGTGGCAATGTGAACTTAGCGAGCCTTCGGTTAGCCAAGAGCCGAAGAATGAAAAGTATGGCCAAGAGATTGGGTTCTGGGGACGGGCACTAAATACTGAGCTCATGGGCAAATCCTCTCACGATGCTTCGTTGGAGGTTGAACCGGAACAGCGTCCTTTTATCTTGACCCGTAGTGCCACAGCCGGGACATTGCGATACTGTGCCAGTGCCTGGAGTGGCGACAACGTGACCTCCTGGCCCGGCATGAAAGGTGCCAATGCTCTTTCCCTGACTGCCGGCGTCTGTCTGATGCAATGTTACGGCCATGACATTGGTGGTTTTGAAGGCCCTCAACCATCGCCCGAACTGCTCGTTCGTTGGTGCCAGCAAGGCATCTACAGCCCTCGCTTCGCAATCAACTGTTTCAAGACTGGCAACGACAACAGCGTCGGCGATGTGATTGAGCCTTGGATGTATCCCGAGACGACGGCATTGGTTAGAGACACCATCAAGCGTCGCTACGAAATGATTCCGTACCTCTACTCGCTTGCCCTGCATTCACACATGACGGCAACGCCTCCACAGCGATGGACTGGCTGGGGATACGAGTCGGATCCCGAGATATGGAACAATAAGGTCTTGACAGACGGCGAGACACAATATTGGCTTGGCGATGCACTGCTGGTAGGCGGCGTTTTCGAAGCCAATGCCGAGAGCGCCAAGATGTATCTCCCTAAAGATGCTTCGGATCCCAGTGCTGAGTTCCTCGATTTAAACAATGATCCCCAGACATACTACAAGGCTGGGCAGTGGGTCGATATCCAAGCAAAGTGGACTGAAAGCATCCCTGTACTAGCAAAGGTTGGATCGGCGATTCCTGTTGGGAGGGCAGAGCAAGTGCTTTCGGTAGGGGAGAAGAGTAACCCTGCGAACCTTGCCCGCGACGATTACCGTGCTGTCGAGGTGTTCCCACCAAAGGCTTCATCAAACGGCAAAGTCTACACAACGACTTGGTACGAAGACGATGGTGTTTCACCGCCGCCCGCGAAGATTTCCGTGTTTGTCGTCAAGTACGAGGCGTCGGAAAGCGAGGTCTTGGTCAGATATGAAGAGAAGTTGAAGCAAGGATTCGAGCCGGCATGGTCGGAATTGGAGATTATCCTGCCTCGAGGTGATTCGAGAAGCGTGTCGTTCAACGGGAACAAGGCTGAGAAGGTAGATACCGATGCAAAGGGGAGGACCAGGTGGAAGGGTGTGGTTGAAAGGAGTGGTAAGTAATCGACGGCTGCACTGATGAACTTGCTAGAATAAAAAAACATTAGACCAAGAACCTTCAATACGATTTGATGATGTCCAATAGCATTAGCATTTCATGTCTTGCCGCTGCCAGCCTATGCCAAGTTGTCATTGAAGCATAAATAAGTAAAAGTGTGATGATTGCTACTTGTAAAACTGACCATTGACGAAGAAAGTATTTTGTGGTAGACGTAATAAAAGTTTTATAAGCCATGGAAATGAAAACTGTATTGTGTAGACTGGTGGTATTGTTGCGGGGGATAAGTAATTTGATTGACAGTCAGATATATCTTCATCATTTCTTCCCCTCAAGTAGTTACGACTTAATTGCGGCCTTAGTAGCTTCCAAAGCACCAACAACTGCGAAACATATCATGGGTGTAACTGCGTAGCTGATCTAGAGATTGGTCAGATGAGGTTCTCTGCTGGGGTTGGCGGTGGCGATGGTGCTTACGGTGAGAAATTTTGCAACAGTCATTTTCATGGACTCGGCAGCACCCGTTACATCACACAAGGCAACCAAGATCATAGCCGGTGGCCCTGTGGGCATCAGCATCATGGAAAACCAGAGCATAGGATCAGCGTCCAATGATCTGGTTTTGGATGCAAGTGCCCATATGAGAGGAATGCTGATGCTAATGTTTATCAGCGAATGAGGTTTACAAAGTGAGGTAATGCGAAACTTACAGAGGCCAGACGATGAAGCGCATAACAAGCACAAGCGCTAGACTCGCCTTGTCTACCTGGCCGCTGTCTTGGCCGTTTTTCATGCGCACCATGCTCTTGCTGAGTTTGACGCCAACGACTATGATTTGCAACGAAGCAAAAAGCTCGCCGACATTCTTGATAGCGGTTGTGAGACAAGCGTTGAGATATCCGCCTTGGTTGCTGGGGCTGAAGAAGAGGCGATGGAGTGGAGGCGTCAAACCAATAATGGCACCTACAAGGGCACCAATCAAAGGGGCATTAGCAAACTGCCAAGTGATGTCGAGTGTCTCTTGGAGCCATGGGGAGAGATTCCTGTACCAGTCGCGTGTCTTGAGATATCCGCTCTTTTCTATCCGATTTGCTCGTTCTACGATGCGACGAGGAAGTAGCGAAGTCTCCTCATTGACGATGCCATGTGGGCCCCTCTCCATGTCTGCAGTGCTAGCATGGCTCTCGTCGGAATCACTAGCCTGCTCGTCTCGGATATGGTCGTCTTGACTCTCCGGACCGTCTTCGTCGCCGGGTTTCAGTAGTCTTGGGCCAAGTGCAAAGGTAAGCGAGTTGCTGACCATGGCGTTAACCAAGAAATACGACTCGGCCCGGTCCATTGCCTGGCTCCCCGATTCGCTGGCAATGAGGATGGCATCGAGAATTCGTGTTTGCTTGAGCGACTGGATGAGAAGCAGAGGGAGAGATGTCGTGTTGTTGAATGCAATGGCGGGCGCTACCCAAGCTGGCAATTTGAACCAGCGGGTGAGGATACGGCCGACAAAAAGAGAGAGGAGGGTATAGCAGACGGACCAGACTGTGTGCCAGCGGTGAGCAATGGTGCGTGGCGCGCGTTCAACTGCGACGGGAGGTTGGCGAACTTACTGAGGATTGGCACGTATCTCAGACCTGTGTCTTGATGCAGATTGTCGCCAATCTTGTAAATCAACAGTGCAGGGAGGAACATGCGCACGCACAATCTGGAAACCTCCTTTGCTGCATTTGGTGATAGGAGATTGCACTGTGCTGCGACGACGCCCAGAGCAATGGTCAGGAGGACCGAGAGGGCGGCCTGCAGGGCGCCGATGAAGGGAACTATCAGTTCGGAGATGGCGATGCCCATGGCTGGATATGGCAATGGAAGGGCCGACTGGACAACAACAGTGGTAGTAGTAAGAAGAAGGTTGGCATTGCTGCCGTCGTTGTCGCCATTGTTCCTGCTGTGCACGTGCTCTCTCAACCAGCCGCGTTCCTGAGAGTGACAGTGACGTCGGTGCAGTGGGGCCGCCGTTGCCATCTGGGACGCTAAATAATCCTGCCTTCCTTCATCCACAGCTTCGGGTACATGGTACCTACTACTATATGCATGTGGTAGCATCAGACTGCTCCAGCCCGATCCCTGTCATGCTCTGAGTCTTTATTTCCGAGAGTCGAGTTGGTACTGACGACAGAGCCATGGAGCAGCTGGATGCGTCTAATCAGCCAAGGGAATCTTAGTAATGTGCTCCATCCATGTGCACATCAATACTAGCGCTGATCTATTGAGTGGGAATAGATTGAATAAGTTCTTTCTTGCATTGGTATAGATATACCACCGAGTAGAGTAGTATACTCCATCACGTGTCTGGGCATGACTATGTTCTTACGGCTCTAGCAGGGACGAAGCGGCCGCCTATGAAATTGAGTTATATATAAAACTTGACGAATGCGAGTCCCCATGTCTTCTCACATTCCAATTGCTATTCGTACAATCACATCCTGTTTTGAGCCCTCTTCCTTGTAACGTCTGTCGATCCAAAAGCTTCATCCAGTCATGGATCAAAACCATCATTGCTAGAGCTACATGACACTCATGCCTTCCTTTTGCCGTTTGAGACTCCAAAGTCGAGCAAATATCCTCAAGTGCAACGATGTACTATCATCTTGCATCTAGTACGCTTTGAAAATCGACAAGGTACTCCTAGTGCATTTCCCTAGTACTGGCTGTCGGCAGATTTAGGCGACAACGTGGGGAGCGCCAAAAACGAAAACCCGGTTTCCACCCCACCATAATCCCAATTGAAACATAATCGGAAGATCAAGGCTGCCCATCCATCCCGCACTGGTTAGCATCGCCAACTGCCTCGGCTTAACATCATCCATCGCAATAGTGCTGTGTGCTCGTAATCAGCCCCACATGCATGTACACGCTACATATGACTCTACTAGCCTAAGAATTATTCTTCAACAGCAGAAGGCTTTGGAAACTATAGCTCCACTGATTGTTCTAGGTACGAAGAAAAGAGTCAGTACTGGTTTAACACTAATCTCGCTAGGAAAAGCATTCATTGTATTGCAGAGTCAATCGTTTTTGCAGTTGCGCTAACCAAAGTCAACAAATTCAAGGCATCAACATGTTGGATGGAGACCGTGGCCTTGTGACTGTATATCGCTCTCTTCAATACGCCCTATGGAATTTGCACAGCTGACATAGTTCGCAGATAACAGGCGCGAATGGAACTATAGGCTACGCTTGCGTCGTATATGCCCTTCAAATAGGCTATCGCGTGCGTTGCGTTGTACGCCGCCCATCAGCCATTGAAACTATCAAATCCGGGCCTTCTGTTCAACCTTACCTCAGCCTTCTTGAGTTCTGCATTGTTCTAGACAATGCGGTCGATGGTGCATATGACAAAGCCGTTGCTGGTGCGGATTACGTTGTGCATGTAGCTGGTGTGTGGCCGTTGCTGCATCTGCACCCAGACACGGACATTTATAGTCCGTTCATTAACTCAACTAAGGGCTTAATCAAGGCCGCACAAAAGTCAGTTACAGTGAGGAGAATTGTCTTCACCCAAGCCGGTGCAGGTTTGGTTGATGCAGCCGATGGGGACACGCTGGGCACACGCATGTATCATACAATGGACGGTAAAACTCACCCCATGGCTGTTTTCACCAATCGTTCTCTTACTGAGCCGTGCAGAGCATGTACAAGTGTCACCGACTTCGCTCAAGTATAGACCGCCGCTAGAATCACCCCACCACGCATACTGCGCTGGCAAAGCTCAATGCATGGCGTTCCTTGCGGATCTCCAGGCCAGTGGAAAGCTTCCCTTTTCCATTGCTCAAGTCATTCCAGGGACGGTAATTGGCCCTTCCGAGTTCTGTCGCACTTCTGCTGAAGCTTATGTTCACCTTGATCGGCAAAGTAAAGCGCTTCTTTTTGACAGCGTGGCTCCGCGATATGCATTTGGGTTCGTGCACGTGCAAGACTGTGCAAAGGTGCACATCGAGGCTTTGAACGAAGTCAAGGTGGAAAGCAAATATCTTCCAAAGTGGTTTGTTGCTGCCGGGACAGTGCAAGAGGGCTTGGATGGCCAGAAGATCTGGAATGCAGCTGCAGATATGGTTGAGAAAGACTTCCCAAGCCAGGTAAAATCAGGGTTGTTTAAGGTTGGGCGAGGCAAAGTACCTATCAACATGCCGTTTCGCGCCGAGTCGAGGCTCACTGAAAAGTTACTCCTTCAAGGCGACAATATCAGGGGGTTAAACGAGAGCGTTAAGGAAGTAGCGCAGTGGTATGTTACCCTGAAAGAGAATGAAGCTTAATATGATGTCTTGTCCAAGGAGTATGCCACCTTGTAGGCACGGATTTTTCTACCATTTGAAGCTTTCTTCGAAGTACTCTATACCCGTATGGCCCATGCCTAACATCTGTACACTAGCTTTCCTTGCTTGATCAGCCATAAGTGCTGGCCCACAGCAAACAACAGCTAGTGATACCCGACGTGCATTCTCTGCTGCTTCCTTCACAACCTGGTACACATTGGGTCTTTGGGTCGCGATCTTGACATTCTTGAGGTCTTTGTCAAATATTTCATCATCATGGCCAACGTCCTTCGTGATATGTACCTCCATATCAATCCTCTTGTTGCCCAACACGCTGTGAAAATCACGGAGCAGTGTGGTGAGAAATGCGCGTTCACGAACTGCCCATACTATCTTTACGTGCAAGACCTGTGATGAACCGGTGAAAAGTCCACTGAGATGTGATAGCGGTATCGCGACCCCTGTACCCCCGACTAAGAACAACACGTTCGCAAAGGTACGCAGAGGGGCGACATGGCCATACGGCCCATCGACAAGAACCCGGATCTTTCTTGGATGTAACAGGCAACTTGATCTCAATCGTGATGTGAACCCATTGTAAGGTCTGATTAGAAACACCAAATTAGACGAAGCTTTTGGTACGTTGTTTGACAAGAGTGTATCTGACTCAGTTGAGGAATCTGGTGGATCTTCTGTGTTTTCAGGGCTAGGTGATAGGGGCGCTAGAGATGTGATCGCTGACGATGTTGCATCAGGCGAAACGAAGGCCAGCGTAAATGGGTGACTCTGATGAGCATATCGTATGTCATCAAGAACATGGACATAATAGTATAATCCTGGTCGAGGAGCTAATAAACTCTTGCTGCCGTCCACATCCAGACGTACGAGGTTGCTACATGCATCATAAGTCGCTTTGGCATTAGTGTCAAGCGGTCTACGGTTGAATGCGAAGATCCGAGCAAGACGCAAAGCGCGGTCGAGGATCCAAAATGCAGCGCAAGGCCATATAAATATGTTCCACTCTCCGGCAGTGAATATCTCAACGTGGTAATACATGGTCCATAATACTGCGACAGAAAGCGCAATGTGCGTGGCCAAGAAGAAATCGTAGTGTTGGCGGCGAATGGTATACACCGAAAAAACAACAAGTGTACACATTGCAATGGTTGCAATTTCGCCATTCCAAAAGTAGTGCTCTTTCCAGTACTGGGAAAAGCTTGGCCAACCTCCACTCGCCAGGATCATCACCGTGTATCCCACACTGTGTGATATGGCCTGTATAGTTGCGACTCTTGCAACCCATCTATGAAACGCATTGTACGTTCCAAACCCCCACCCGGTTATCCAAATGAGAACATCATTACGCATCCCAAATAGCCAGAGCAAAGGGAAATTGGCGAGAGATATAATGCCCGTTCGATCCGACACGAAGCGTAGTAGCTGTGCAGACTTCTCTGGCCAGTAGAGGTTCCCTTCGGTGAGCCGATAAGAGCAACTGCAAGCTGCTATATTGAATATAACAAACAGAAAAATGGTAAGTGATTGGATCCGAGGAGGTATGGTGCACAAGCCATAGGGCCGCGCGCAGCGGTTGCCAAATGCAGCTGGTATTATGAGATTGCGTCGCAGCCAGGATAAAATGAAAGCAGAGGCAGTGCGCATATTTCGATTAGGATTCTCTTGGATCCTAGGAAGTCTCAAGTATGGCGTTTCCGTAGATCGACGCTTGTAGACGAACAATAAGAGACGATTCGCGACGCCAATAAGGACTACTATAATCCAAAAGTAGTACATGTACCACCTGGAGACTTGTGTCAGCGACTGTATTTGGGACATAAGCTGGATCATTTACCCGTATACAAGATGTATTTTGTACTCCCAGTTAGCAGTTTCCTGTATTACAAACGCATTAGCACGGCCCTCTTCACTCAGATAGGTGGATACTGTACCACAGTGGTGTATGCTCGCTTAAATAGGTCATGTTCAGGTATCACCAGATGGTTTAGGGATGGAAACTCCAGGGCGTTGGTGGCAGATAATCTCTCCACCTTGTTCTTAGCCTCTGGTGACCACTGATCCAAAACGTGTTGCAGGGAAGGTAATGTGACGTTTGTATTGTGGGAGCACCACAGGCTTTGAGTCTCTATCCAACTCGCGACTGCGCCATCTCGTTGGCAGAATTCATCGAAACATAGATATAGAGACGTAATGCGCAAGTCGCTGCGACACGCGTTTACTTTCCAAGGCAGTAGAGGGTTGCTATCGTTAAAGGTCACGTAGTTGATTGTCGTTTCGCAAGACAAAGGACAGTCGTGTCCCGTGTAGAAATCATACGTTACATTCATCAGTGCGAAATTGGAGTTTGGGTAGGTAGGAATGCGCGAGAAAGAACGCGTTGCAGGACAATAAGCCGTAGTGGTGCAGTCTCGGATCTATGGCGGGGAAAGATAAATTTCATCAGATAACTAGTTAGTTAACACTGCACTAATACGTAATCATCGCTGATGTATCGGCGTTAACTCGGCGTTTGCCGTCCAATTTACCTACTCACTAAATGCTTCTCACAGTACCAGATTTTAGAGATTAGCTGTGATACTTACTACTATAGTTTTATATCCCTCAAGAAAAAGCTAAAAGTAAACAACTATGGAATTGTGAGGTGTTTCGCGGATAGGCACAAAGTATATCAGTTGAAGTGAATTAAGACGAATCCTTAAGGAGTGACCTTAGGTTCGGACGAGACTATATACCCTATGCACGTGACTGGGACTGCCCTGGCCCGAGGGGCACCCAATGGATCTCCGAGGGTTATCCGCCGGTTCAGAGTATCGTGGCAGGAATCAAGCAGTACAGTGTAACAGATGAAGTAGAGAAACACGATAGCAAAGTGGGACGCATAGAGAGAGAAACGAAAGATTTTATGGCCAGCCAGATGCAATTTCTGGCCCGATAAGAAGAAGTGGTTGCACATGAACGCCAACACACAGCCCGAGGACACAGGTAATTCCTTTCACCGGGCTACCTCAGGATTGAAATTTCTTTCGGATACCCTACCGTCTGGGAAAAGCAGACCTACAAAGTAATCGACAAACCCGATAGACTGTGATAAGTCCCGAGATTTCCCTAGGAGAGTGCTTCTTGCTGGAGGTTCCGCGCACCGTGAGTATTTCCCGATATTGAACACTTTCGAAGAAAATATTGCTACCAGCTGCTCCAGTATGCAACCCGTTTAGCGGTCTATGCTTGACAGGAGGAATTGCTGATGTGGGTGGCCTCTTTGACTGTCTGATCAGCACCGCAACTGGGTAGGCAGACGACTCAATCTCGGATAAGTATAGCGAGATCCGAAGTAAGATATACAGAGAGTTCACGGATCTAATTTCTACGGCGAACATGCGGTGATTGTGTTAAACGGACCCTAAGACGGCTGCGGAAGACCCAGTTCTCCAGATGATGAACAAGGGAAACACAGATCCGGTCCCAGCTGCGAAGATGGTTGCACATATGCATTCAATATCACACAACTTTACACAGTATGACAAATTCATAGAGAACCAGACCCAGACGCAGAAGTAAGAAAGAGATAGTATTAGTTATCGTCTTCCAGGTCTTCTACTGTACGGAGTGTAGACTTGGATTTGCCAGGTTGCTTGCCTATGTCAGCCGGGAGAACTGCTTGCCGTTGTTGACATCTTGTGATAAGATCCACATTATATCTGCTCATCTGATGCAATAAGCTTGCATAAGACCCTAAACTGACTGCCGGAGGAATCTTGCACTGAAAAACAGGTCCGAAATGTCATTTTTGTGAGATTTCTAAGCAGCTACATGTAAAATTGCACGAAGATTACAAATATGACTAGAAGTTTCAAGGTGATCACTCGCTGATGTTAAATTAGGGTCGAGAGATGTGGGACAAACAAACATAGATATCAATATAAAGTCGTCAATGAGAAGTTTCCAATATAAACACACTGGCTTTGATCTGGCGACACATATCCAAGATATTTAGAAAGGCTTCATTCTAATATCAAACCATGTGCTCTCTAAAGCGAATCTTACCTTTTATCTCCCTGTCCATTGCCACGCTCCAAACCACTCCGTTGAGGGATGTCAGTCTTAACTACCAACCTCGTCCTTACAATGTCAGCATTGACCTATTCGTGATTGAATCGCCCCGTAAGAAAGCTAGTATCTTCCGTTCTACCGTTAATACCTCAGCCCTAGCATGGTTCGACAGTCTTCTAGCTACAGACACAAAGTTAATCGTAAGATACTGGGTAGAAGAGTACGACTGACTGACTATCCAGACCTCCATTAACACGAACTTCTCAAACTTCTATATTACTGTTCCGCCCCCTAATAGACCTTACAATGAGTCTGTAAACCTCCACTTCATTTACTAACGCAGTTCACGGCCTGATGTAATTCCTATCCTTCTCCTCCACGGCTGGCCATCGACCGCTCTTAAATGGGTATCTACAATACCTAGCCTTGTTTCTCCAGATAATAACAGCGAACCTGCATTCCACATTATCGCGCCCGATATCCCTGACTTTGGCTTCTCCTCTGTATTGAACAATTTTCGCGTCGGCGTTAGTAGCACCGAATACGCAACTATATTCGCTTTATTAATGTGATAGCTCGGCTACAAGAGATATGCTGTGTATAGTACTGATCTGGGAACTACAATTGCTATGGGCCTTGTGGTTAATCCTGCTGAGAGTGTTATGCAGTATGTAACAGATTTCTATATCACTTTTCCTGGCCCTAGTGACTAGGCCCGTTATGCTTCGTATTAGACGTCCGAGGAGAAAAATTAATATATTGGGTCGTTGAGTTCATTCCTTGATGCTCACAATGGTTGTTGGGCGATATAATGAACATATCTATCATCTCCAGCGTATGCGATGATTGATAGCCCCTCGGGTCTTCTAGCGTGGGTATATTATCTTTCTTCGACGATGAACGATCGATCGTAGGGAGAAGCAGAGATTATCACCAATCCGCTACTATTATGACACCAGGGGGTGTATAGTTATATCGGGTGCTATTAGGAGTTATTTAGTAGTACTATGTTCTTACTAGATAGGAACTTTACAGTGCCAACAAGTGTGTTGTAGTTTGGAGGCCTAAGACTATATCCGGGACTTGGTAGCTTGAATTATGTGGCGAATTGATAATCTCGAACTTCATAAATAAGGACTAACGATAGATTAGCCACTCGAGTGGGCGAAACGAATAACAAGTGTTACAAATATCGCGCGTGAAGGCGAGGGAGAACATTTCCCTACAGTAACAGTACCAGACTTAGTAGTAAAATATATCCAGACTACTTTCGTGTCACGATACTCTGAACTGGAGGCCCGGCAAAGCCAACCTTCAGAGGGCCATCAGGTAGACCTTGGGCAAATGGAGCTATAACTATAGGTTATATATCTACTCTATTTTGTATATTCTTTAGCGAACTTGGACGTAAGGTTGTGAACAGGGTTAGGGTTATTGTTGAACTTGAAACGGAATTATACGAGCCCTTGCTTATGCCTAGGAACTGCGAGCCTTGGCCCATGAAGGCGAAGAGAATGTTTAATTTCCTCTTTGGTCGGTTTATCTACGCTCCCATTCTCTGATGCTTTGCTGATTGCTGAGCGAATTTCGGGGATCGAGATTCCCGCAAGTGCAACTCTGTGAGCATGGTGCTATCATCCAGCTGTCGTGGTATACGGGAGTTGCGGTAGTGATATGTGATCATTTTGCAAGTGGCGAAGCAAGTTCTTGAGATTGCCCACAATGGACATTTCAATGTGTGCTGAAACGATCACAATATGATCCTTCCAGGGATAAATCTCTTCAGCGACAGAGGAGATCACAGGGGCGTCTTTTGATATCAGAGCCGTGTTATCCTAGTTGAGCTAAAGCTACTGAGCAGAGCCCTTCTCGGTGTAATATTACCCTCCCTCTTCCACAATGTAGACTCAGAAGTAATACATTGACGTTTCTTGCCTTGAGGTCGGAAAATTTTCGATCGATGTTGCTCCCTGGTTTGATACATAACGTGATGTGGCTGAAGGGCATTGTGCTGCATTATGAGCAGGACCTTGAAGATACTCGTTACATCACGGATACCTCCATAACCTATATTAGACTCTGAGCCAATAAAGAGTGCATTAATCCTGCGGGCCTTCTTTTTTGGAGCAAAGCAGGTTGGAACTGACTTCACCCTCTTCTGCATCTCCTACCTGGGTGCCTGCACACATTTGCTATGTCGATATCGTAAGTAGACAAAGCGCAGATTCCGAACGTCACCCCGCCTTTAAGTTTAACCGGACAGCCTTTGACGACTCCTACAAGCGACAAGGAGTTATCTGCAGCAGCGCGTCACCTTACCAAGAATCTTTAGGACAGAAAAGAAGGGAGAGATTGCGACTTAGACCCGGAATAAGAATTTCAGCTTTCTAAGAGAGGATACGAGGATATATGTACAATATAATTGATGAAGATTTGGGCTTTAATCTGATATCAAAGGCAAGATACGGTTAGTCTATTGTAGACACTGCAACAGCTATAGCTAAAGATAGACATTAACATAAATGACCAAGATCAAGACCAACGCGAACTAGTTGTGCGAAGGCCTAACCCCTAACACAACCTTATTGATATAATAAATGCCCCCCGCTTTAAGAGATTCTCATATAAAAGTCCAATTTATCATAAAGCGTCGATACTAAAGAGACAAAGACAACACAGTTCTACCTCTCAGTCTTATTGTGCGCAATATAGATCTTGTTTCTTAACCATCTGTGAGGGGCTACACTCTGTAACCCTAGTCCTATCTCACCATCTCTTTAGATGATCTCCTTAGTGATCGTTATCATGTTGCCATCGCTGAAAACCTGGGTGCCGACGAAGTCGCCAGTCGCATCTTGGTTGAGCAGGAGAAGCCTTCTGCCACTCTTGTCCTCGAACTCGCGGAACTTCTTGCCTGAGACGCGGGACACAGCATCCATAAAACCCATATCTGTATAGGTGCAAACTTTCCGTTAGCCACCAAAAAGATATAAAAGGGGAAAAGAAGACAGCAACATGGAGATACTCACTGCGGCGGAGCTTGACGTTCTGGAAAGCGCCATTCACGAGGCGGAACTCGCTGCCGTCGTCGTTGGCAGTGAGTGTATCGCAGAAGGTGCTGGCAAAAGAGAGTCAGCAAGAAATGTTACGATTTCCGGTTGGGGTAGGAAAAGAAAGAATGGAGAGAAAAGGAGATAAGCAACTCATGCGCCGCCGTAGTTTATGACAAAAATATCAAACTGGTCACCATCATTGATGGTTTTATAAAAATTACCGAGCTGTCCTCCTTCGCCTGTGATTTCACGGGAAATGTTAACTTCATCTCATCATAACACCCGTGGATAGTCATCAAGCGCCCCAACTTACTGTGATTGTCCGTGTCAACAACACAGCGCAGGATCGTGCCCGCACCTCCCTCGTGTGTGCTAGCAAATGGGTACTCGTCACACGAGTTGCCCCACTGGTTGTAGTTCGTGTTGGTGCATGGCCTACGGTTGCAGCCAGACGCCGTGCGGCGCGGGCTGCGGTTGGCCTTGTTGGCGTCATATGTTAGCGTTCCACTGGTGAGCCCATGGTTCACGACATAGCAGGCGTTGTTGCACGTCCCCAGCGAGTTCGTACAATCCCAATCGAAGGAGACAGCGTGAACGATACCAGCGGCGAAAAAGACAAGGGAGACGGCGGGAAGAACGGGGAAGTGCATTTTGACTTGGTGGTTTCGGAATTAAGTTTTAGAAAGAATATCAGTGCAGAGACAAGTTAGGCAAGGAACGAAAGGGTTTCTTTCAAGCAGCTGTGCGAAAGTGGTTGTGTTTTTGTTACATTCTTGGAATCCCCTGAGGACAAGCAGGTTAAAATACCTTTGTCTTCAGCACAACGGCAC
Source organism: Bipolaris sorokiniana ND90Pr (assembly GCF_000338995.1). NCBI lineage: Eukaryota > Fungi > Ascomycota > Dothideomycetes > Pleosporales > Pleosporaceae > Bipolaris > Bipolaris sorokiniana. The sequence continues at coordinate 15,815 of NW_006911902.1, read as the reverse complement.
GTCCTTCGAGGTGGTCTGGCTCCCGAGTCACCACAGCTGGCTTCATAACTGAAACGATCCAACGGATTGTAGCTGCATTGCCCGAGCTGCAGCAATGCAGGCCTAGAGGACTTCCTCAACAGGCTATGATCAGACTGGTCAATACTTCTCGGACACCGCGAGAGCTTCCGTAGGGACACCTAATGGACGAAACTAAATGTTCAAGGCACGCAGGGCTTACAGGTTGGACAAAAATGGAAGACCTAAGTGCCATCATCGGAGGCAGATTTGACTTATTTCAGCCATAAGTAGGACATTCGTAGGTTTCAGTAATATAAAACATGATTACAAGACCTCACCATAGATTTAAGGAGGATTTCCGACCCCAAATGTTTATCAGGCGCCCCTATGTATTCATCACCCGGCGTCACCGCAAGTTTCAATCCCCGATTCTTAATGTCCGGACTTGTTATGTTTAACTAATATCGTGATGATCTGCTGTTAACTATAGCTTACCATTGTGCATGTGGATGGTGGAGGTTTGGTTAGTGTGATTGGCACTCTGAGTGAAATATAGCTCCACTTCTTAGTTTGGAGAATGTTATGTATCATCTGTCTACGGAGCGCGATCCCTGTCGTTACTGAATGGGGTAGCTCGTCCCCGCTGCCGTTCTAGTGCCTCAAACTGATGTTCCTGCCATTGGTCACGTTGAGGGCTTTTCTAAAATCGAACTTTTGCGATTCCATGATCGGACATTTTTCATGATTGGATTTCAGGAATTCTCAAGCACTAACTTCAATTTTGTTTGTTCCTCTTCATGGTTTGAAATTGTTTGCGGCTACCTTTAGTATTATAATAAGATACCAAGAACTGATACACAGCGTAATGGAATCGGTGCCTGAGGAGACAAAAATCCGCCCCATCTTCAGAATTCACATGACCTAGAGGATGAATATTCCCACTCTTCCAAAGTAGGGACACATAATGCCCTGATAGTACTTGCTCTGCGAGCCAAGAAACTACTCGGATTGATATCCTGTTTATCTGCAGGAGGGTTGCTAACAATCACCTTGATCGGCAGATTAATTGATGGACGTGCCTCGAAGTGCTCTTTGGAATCATGCATGGTCTTACCGTCGGTACGTCCGCGAGTCAATCTGTCGATCAACTTAATTGTCAGCAACTTTGATCTGCAGTGCCGATCATGAGGATAATAGAAGACCATCGGTGATTCGAAGTAATATACCTTCATTCATGTGGATATTATAACAAAGACGGTAATTATTGAGTATATTCACTGTCAAGATCTAATCCACTAAATAATGGTCGAGTAGCTTATCTAAAGAGCAAAAGGGAAGGCAGCAGAGGAAATGATATGTATATATAGAAAACTAGAGCAATTTTCTATACAACCCTCGTCATAACAATTACGCCACTGAGTGCATCCTCGTAAAATTAAGCACCCAACTTCTTCCGAGGGGCCGGGCAGCCCTTCTGCGGGCCCTGCGTAGAAACAGGCGTCCCATAGACCCCATCATTGCCCTGGGCATCAGCGATGCTCTGAATCTCGGCAAATCCGATGGAACATATATCGAGCGAGATGAGCGTCCTCTGGACTGCTGAAAAGGTTACACGAACTGTGTCGACTGTGCCATTCGGGTCCCGAGCCGCTAGCAGCGCAGTGTTGTCACGGGTGGAGCGCTCGTCCAGGACAACGAATAAGCTAGCATTTTGAAAGACAGGATGTTGAGCGGCGTTTTCAACAGATTTACCAAGGAATGGCGAGGTAAAGGGCTGTAATGGTGATCGCGATGCGCTCGAGGTAAGAGCGTCGCTGCCTTTATCGCTGGTATTGCTGGTCGTAAGGATCACGAGGCTCGGAGAGGTGCCTGGGACCAGCTGCTCGCTGCTAGTATACGCATCCTTGAGAAAATTTTCCAAGATCTTTTGTTCAATTTGTATTAATCACTTTGCCTCTGCTTCGGGAAAAGTTTGAGCCGATCGGGAAGGACGATACTTACGGAGGTTGGGATATCTACAGTGCAGATGACGGGGAAGAGCTCTGATTCAGGCATGTTGGGCAATGCAGTAGATAGTCGTATTTGATATGTGTTTCTCTTCGTGTTGGCTCTTCTCCACAGCAATATATATATATCGCAAGTAGTAGCGAAGCTAAGTCCAGTCGACGTGGTTGGTCTACGTCTTTGGCCCCCATGAAACAAATGTGGGGGCCGATGACGTAACAAGTACTATACAGAGATAGATCAGGAATACAAAGCGCAGGGAGCACATTAATGTACCTGGTATGTAGAGTTCCACGTTGGCATCCTAGAACAGAAAGGTGCGGCTGGGGCGTGCGTATGCCATCTGCGCGCATTATAACAAAGTAATGTAATTGGACTTTACTCCAAACATTACGTCTATACTATCCACATCTAGCTAACTGGTTTTGACCAGATCACAAGACTACATAGCGGCTAGCTATATATTATCTGGAAAACCCCGCTTTATGCTGATTTTCTTAGCATCAGCTACTTAACAACCTTTTAATTCACTAATAGACTTCTATAACACTCTAAAATCATAGCTGCAGTTAGGTTCGGAGTTAAGACCCCTATAGATACTAACCTAACACAGCTAGGCAGTTGTTATGTTATACATTAGAAGATGCAGCAGCTCTCCTAGTAATACCTCTACTAGTTCCTACCCGTGCTTAACATTATACCTACTACAGTAGAGCGGCGCGAGGTACCCGATTACGAAAAAGAGTAAGAAACTAAAGATTATTGCATATAAAAGCAGTTCCTTCTTGTATCTAATGCAGAAATGCGATCTAGGACCTAAAATTAATTCAAATCTAAAGAAAAAAAGCGAGTTGTAGAGAATTACTAGATTCATAGGCGTATAAGGTCAGACTAATAGTCTCTAATAATATCATTGTAAAAGTGTGTTATAAAATCTATGATTATGATTGTATTACTAGGTACGTAATTACTATTAAAGTCTTCTTTAGTGTAAGGGGCTGCGCTCTGGGGAGTAATCGCGAGGTATATAAGAGGTTATGTTTGATAGAGAGCTAAGATCCCAAGTTGCGTAGCTATATATATAAGCTGGTTACCTGAGTAACAATCGAGCCGATGAAGTCTAGGTGCACGAAGCAACTTCTGGATCCTGCGGCTGTCGTCTGAACGTCGTTTAGGCGGTGCGCGGAGAATCCGGGTGCTTAAGGTAGTACCCAGATTCTACGAGTAGACTGAGATTCTATTGAGGAGCCATCTAAAGGGCGTTCAGCCCGTTACAAGAGGCGTATCTAGCTTAACTAAGTAGCTATTAATTATCTTTACTACTATATACTTAGTATTTTTTTAATCAAGCTTCTTTATGGTTCGCCTTATACTACACTACTAGTTAAGCTTTAGTTATACTTTATTACTTACTTAGTAGCTTTATACTTCTCTCTAAGTCTTATTTACCTATGTCTCTATTCTTACTATCTTAAATAATCCAACGGCAATTTCACTATTAATTTCGGTAGCTTATAACGCCGTTTATAGATACTAACTTACTATAAAACCCCCCTAATCGTGCAGGCAGTAGCCTAAGTGGAAACTACTCTAGCTTTCCTATTTTGTCTAGCGTAGGCGTTAAATAAGTTAAGAGGCTAATTTACTTTCTCGTTAGAAAAGCTATAGCATGCCTACAACCTAACTCACTCTTCTAAACACTATAAGTAAATATAACCGAATCTATAATTATTCTACTAGTAGAGTATTAAAGGCTCTCTTCTCGCTGTCTATATTAATAAAAGCTAGGCCTTATTCTTCTTCTCTTATCTCTGTTACAGCCTGTATTCTCCTTAGCTTCTACTAGCTCTACGTATACTTGCTTTACCTCTCTTTTATACTTCTTTTCTAAATTTTTTATACAATATACTACACCACTTATTAGTCAAGAGTAATAAATTTACCAACAAAAATAAACAGAACGGAGCATAGCTCTTCCCTAACGACAATCATCCGCCTAAATACTATCTTCAACAACTAGCGAATTTCAACAAACAAGAGTACGCTAAGAAGGACTATAAGGATAGTAGAACTCACTTACTTAATCGTATAGAGGATTAGTAGAATTAGTAGGTCTCCTATTACCTTAGAGCTTACCCTAGATCTTATAGACTAACCTAGGATAGGTGCTAGACGTACCTTAAGAAAGACTATTACCATACTTATACAACCGTTTCAGTCAGCACTTTATACATTTTTTAACTAGCTACTTCGCTAGCACTAAAGTAAAGGCGGCAGAAAACGCTAAGAAACTAAATTCTCTAGCTCCCTAGGAACGTATTAGAAGGTTTTCTAGCTAGTATATAAAAGAGTAACTAGTATAAAACTAGACAGAAAGATAAATCAGAGCATGCATAAGGTACAGCTATCTAGTTTTCTAATTACAGTCTTATATAAGCACATATATCTAGTTAGTTAACGGGTTCTATTAGTAAGCTGAAAATATCAGTAAGCTAAACGCCCTACCAAACTTAACCCGACGCTCTACACTACAACTACTATACTACAATAACAACCCTTTACTTAGACTTTTTATGAAGGTAGAATAAGCCTTACTATCATATTTTATCTTAGTAATATAAACTAGTCTATCCACGCTTTTACAAAAGCGTATAACGTACTAAAGTTAACACTATATACGCGCCTCCACGGTACCCAGCCATAATTAGAGACAGCCTCTATTAGTCGCAAGCTATTAACTATCGAAGAGCAATCTCTTATATAGTAGATTCTAGACCTTAACCAACGCGGTTTTCCGCCCTATATTATTAACGTACAACGGATGGCAGACGCTCTACTTACCGCGCGTGGCTAAAATCTATCTTTATAACCTATAGGCAAGTACTAGATATCACGTTTTATCTAGAGTTAGCTAGAGCTCTAGATAAAGTAGGCTAGAAATTTTAGTAGCCAGCGCTCTCTCTCTAAGAATCCTATCATAATCGCAGCTTAGTTTAAGCTAGTAGAGAAGACGCACTAAACGTATAGCGTCTTAGACTAGGATATCTACAACTTTAACGAGACTAGATTCGCAATAGGCGTCGCTATCACGTCTAAGGTAGTTATAAGCTCTAATAGAGTCAGCTAAGTAGTTTTCGTACAGCTAGGCAATCGCGATTAAGTAATAGCGATTAAGTGTATTAATACGTCTAGCTAGAGTCTTCTACTATTTATAATCCTATCTGGTAAGGTCTACTAGAGTAGCTAGTACCATAACCTCTTACTAGACTAGACTATCGGCGTCTTAGACAACGGCTAGACGACTAATTAGCTTAGTATAGTGCAAGTAAAGTATTTTAACTAGTATATAGCATCTCGTACACCTAGAGTCTATCGGCTTCTTATATTAGACGGCTATAGCAGCTACGCTATACTAGAGTTCGACTAGTACTACGTAGAGAACAAGATTATTACTCTCTATATACCGCCTTACACCTCCCATCACCTCTAGCCTCTAGATATGAGCTACTTCTCCCCACTTAAGCGCGCGTACGGGCGTAAGATTAAGGAACTCGACCGCTAAGTCGTCCACTATATTAACAAGATAGACTTCCTTACGACCTATACACGGATCCGGCCGACTATATTTGCGTAATAGAATATCCTAGGTAGGCTTTCGGGCGATAGGACTTGTCCCTCCTTATCTAGATCGCATTCTATCGTCGCTTATAGTAGCTAGAACACCGTCTCTACTATAGACAACTACAGATAACAACGTTATAGCGCAGGTAGCAGCGCAGATAAAGACGCCGCATATAGTAGCAGAGCTTTGGCAGCAGGTACGCTATCTTTAAGAGCGACTAAGCCGATAGCTAGAGAGTCTAATAAGCGTTGCGATACGCTAGCTTGCTAAGAGCGCTTAGCTCATAATGTAATTAGCAACGATACTTATGGAGGAGAATAAGAAGCTATGTAAAGAAAATTAGCGCTAATGATAAAAGTAGAGCCAGCCGCGTTAATATATTGCTTCTAGTAGAGTGCTCTAGGTACAGCAGGCTTAGTAGCTTGCTACATAGGCAGAAAAGTTACTTATAGAAGATAGTCAGAACCAGGCTGGTGAGCTACGTCGGCGCGCGCCCCCAACGTGCACGAAGTGTCACGTTGAAGGACATACTCGGACTTTATGTAGAGCTAAATAAGTAATTATATCTCTAATTTTTATCTAATTTAACTACGTCGTTATAGCTTAATAGTGCGGAGCGTTAGGTTAAGTCTGGTGGGCTACGTAGCTTACTAGGGTGCGCAGCTTACTGGTGGAGCACGTTAACGTAACTAATAGGTACTAAGGAAGCTAGCGAAGAAGCACGATCTAAAAAAGATTAGTTAGGATAAAGCCTGTATATATGTTAAGGATCTGGCTCAAGTGCTGCAAACAAATCTAGTAACAACTAAAAAGAGATATTCTTACGGTCGCTATAGGATATACGCCTAGCTCTATCTATAACTTGGTGGGTTTATAGCGAACTAACCCTAGGCTCTTCTCAGTCTCTTTTATCGCTATATATAAGTCACTCTTCTACGTGATCCTAAGAATAGCTCTCATTGAGTACTGTTAGATTTTACTTTCAAATTTACAAAGGAATTTCTTACTATTAAAGACTTATACATTATCGTTGCGTATAAGAAAATTATACGCTAATTAAATTTTCCTTAAAGAATACCTTTCCCCTTCCTAAGATTATATACGATTGGACGATCCTCTTTAGTCCTTACTAGGCTGGCAAACGGGTTGCCTTCGGGTTGCTAAGTCGGGTTACTAAATATCTTAGCGATTACTTGTTCAAAGTAGATGATTAACAGCTTATTTTAAAGCTTTTAAGTAGTACTTTAACTTATATATATAAAGTTTTTGAATATTATTTTGAACTATAGAGTTGAAGCTAAAAAAGAGCTACTTTTAGGGGGGTACCCGAGGGCCTACCCGACCCGAACTTCCAAAAGTCAGGTTGCTAAATAACTTTTTAATTAACGTGCGGGATCAGTAAGCTGGAAAGATCAGTAAGCTGAACGCCCCACCCAACCTGACGCGACGCTCCGCGCAATTGCTCTACAACAACGCAATAATATTAGATAGAAATAAGAGATGTTATTCTTTATTTAGCTCTACATGAAGTCCGAGTGTGTCCTTCAACGTGACACTTCGTGCACGTTGGCGGCGCGCACTGGCGTCGCTCGCCAGTCTGGTTCTGGCCACCCCCTATGACTACCATTTCTGCCTCTGTAATGATCTGCTGAGCCTGTTGGACCCGGAGCACCCCACCAGAAGCGATATATTGACGCTGCTGGTCTTGCCTTCGTCGTTGGCGCTGGTTAGTCGTACGTAGCTTCTTATTCTCCTTAGCAAGTATTGTTGCTGATTGCATTGCAATCTGACAGCCTTTGATAACTTGGCGGAGAAGCTGGCTTGTTGGGCTTTGTGATTCCCGACGGAGCCGGTCTTGAAGAAGCTTTGCCTGCTGCTGTAGCTGCGCTACTGTATGTGGTGTTTCTAGCTGCGTTGCGGCGATATTGTCTATAGTTGTCTGTAGTGGAGACGGTGTACGGACAACTGTAAGCGACGATAGGACGCGATCTGGATAAGAAGGGACAAGGCCTGTTGCTTGAAAGCCTACCTGGATGTTCTGCTGCGTGAATACTATTGACCGGATCTGTTGATAGACTGTAAGGAAGTCTATCTTGTCAATATGGTAGACGCCTTGGTAGGCGAGCTTCTCGACCTCACGTCCGTACGCCCGCTTAAGCGGCGAGAAGCAGCTTACATCAAGCGGCTGGAGAAGATGCGACGTATGAGGCGGCATGCAGAGAGTGATGATCTTATTCTTAGCGCAGTACTGGTCGAACTCTGGCGTAGCGTGGCTGCTCTGGCCTTCTAGGATAAGGAGCCGATAGACTCTAGCCGTACGAGTCGCTGTATGCTGGTTGAAGTGCTTCACTCACTCTACTCTAAGCTGATTAGTCGTCCAGCCGTTGTCTGAGACGCCGATAACCTAGTCTAGCGGGAGTCCATTGTACTAGCTGCTCTGGTGGACCTTGCTAGACAGGATTATGAACGGTGGCAGACACTAGCCAGACGCGTTAACGCACTCGATCGCTGTAACCCACTGGCGATTACCTAGCTGTACGATAACTGCCCGGCCGACTCTGTCAGAGCTTGTGACTACCTTAGACGTGCTAGCGACGCCCATTGCGAATCCAGTCTCATCAAAGTTGTAGATATCTTGGTCTAGGACGCCGTACGTGTGGCGCGTCTCCTCTACTAGCTTAAACCAGGCTGCGATTGCGACTGGATCCTCGCAGGAGGCGCGCTGACTATAAAATCTTCTAGTCCACTTCGTCTGAAGCTCTAGCTGGCCCTGGATAAAGCGTGACACCCACTTCTTACCAACAGGCTGTGGAGGTGGATCTTGGCCGCGCGCAGTGAGTAGAGCGTCTGCCATTCGTCGCACGTCGATGATATGGGGCGGAAAACCGCGTCGGTCAAGGTCTAGGATCTACTGTACGAGAGACTGCTCTTTAATAGGTGATAGCTTGCGGTTAATAGAGACTGTCTCTGATCGTGGCTGGGTACCGTGGAGGCGCGTGTATAGTGTTGACTTTGGCACATTGTACGCCTTTGCAAGAGCGTGAATAGACTGCTTTGAATTATTATAATAAGATGCTATAGCAAGACTTATTCTACCTTCACGAGCAGTCTGTATAGAACGTTGTTGTCGCGGCATTGTGGTGGTTGTGTAGAGCGTCGCGTCAGGTTGGGTGGGGCGTTCAGCTTACTGATCTTTCCAGCTTACTACTGATCCCGCACGTTAGCACGAATCTTTTCGAGAATTTTGTACCATCATGGAGCTTTCTAATACAGTCTTGAATAATAAGCTAGCTGCTGATTTTTTGCTTCCTTGTTTATGAAAGCGCGACTTTAACCCGGTTAGGCATCGGACAATTGCAAAGTTCTCATCTATCTTGCCAACACAATCCATTACTGGGTCATCGGGGCTTTCCCATTTGCTTTGACTATTATCGTGATATCTGTGGTTACGATTGTTGACTAACTGACTAATTATACTCCCTTATAGTCGCGAAAAAGGCGGGTTTATTAAGCCTAGGCTTTAGACATTGTGCGCATTATTCTTCTTAACGGGCGTTGGACCTAAATTTTTCAAGTCGCCATAGCATTGCTTTTACAAGATGCGTTCGTTGACCTTAGTTAACTAGCTTCCTCCTGATGATGCAAGTAGCTTATGAATCGCATTCGTCTTATTTATGCTAGTTATACATGAATCCACAATATCTTCTGCCGCACGCTGAGGTGCGGTAAAATATGATGTGTGTATTGTTTTCTGCTATCTACCATCTTGAGTTATATATGGTGTATAGCTATCAATTTCTCTTGTTGTGGTGCATCCTTGTTGCCATCACAGTGGCTTGTTACATACTTTGGCTCAGCTGGAGTCATTGCATCTGCGGCCTCGCTAGGTTGTGACATGATGTTATAGTATGGATACCCCGCATTTGCCTCCACAAGTGTCATAGCAATAGTGCATCCACTGTCATTGGTATGTATTCGTTGCGTGCATAGGCTTTCTAGCTACTGACACTCAAAGTATTCCTATTCGTCTCAGCATACGGGGTATGTACTAGGCTGCACTTTGGAGATTGATGTCAGAATGGATTACTGAGCACGCAACAAAATCAAGTCGAACAAATCCCCTTTGAGAGCAGCTTATTGAAAGCTTTAAACTCTAACATCTGCGAATGGGACTAATACGGAGTCAGTAATGAAAGGGTAGTATGGTGCCTCTTCAATTTGTCATGTGTACCCCGCACTCCAAAGCCATTGACAAGTAAGATCATCGATCAGCGCGCAGCGTCGGTCAGAGTGGCAATGAGCATGGATATGGTGTCAGTAGATCCAGAGTCAAAGCTGATCTGCAGGCCTTAGTTCCTCGGAGCTGTGAAAACAACCGTGATTCTAGAGCGACCCATCACATTGTTATAACAGCGATACGGGTTACCATAAGTTCTACGCAGAGACACAGCTGTTCCTATGTATGCAAAAAGCTGGGCTAACCGTGTCTTCTAATAGTGCGCTATGCCTTTTATGCTTCATGTATCATTATTTGCGTCTACTAGGGTGATCCGCTTGCCAATAGAACATGTTAGGCACATACCGTCTGCTTAGCGGAAGTGAAGAACTTTTCGGTTTATGGAACAACAAAGGGCATATTGCACGTGTAATTGCTGACTATGGCTATAGATCTGCAATAAAAAAACTCCATCTTCTTCAATCTTGTGAGTCCGACAACAAAAGGCGCATCCCTCCAAGCCCCCATTGCCCCAAATGCTGTTGGATAAACTCAACACAATATAAGAATGTCTGCTTGCCACCACGGCATGCCCCACTCTCTAAATGCTGAGCTAATCCACTAAGAGTTGTGAATTGCTTTCCTTTTCCTTGATTTGTTTTAGCCTTGCTGGAGTTGATCGGAAAGAGATTACGTGGGCAGCGGTAGACCTTATCGCAGTGTGCTGGAGAGACTACATGCTGTTGACGAGCCTGTATTGTACGAAAGGCTTTGAACTTTCTTGGACAAAGCGGACAACGGAGTTCAGTCTTAATTTCGTCAATCACGCGTCTTCTTCCAAGCGAGAGAAGGGTGTCTTCAAACGGCGACCAATCTACTAGGCTATCCCACACACTACCCTGAGAGTGCATGGGAGTGACCATTAGCCAGCCGTCTGAGCTGTCGAGAGACGTAGTCGGCGTTCTGGAACAAGGAGACAAGTCATGTGCCGACAAGTAGGTAGAGCTCGTAGGTGTGAGTGTTGGGAGGGTGTGGATCGCATGATCTTTGTCGTATAGTTGAACCATGTCGTAGATATCATCACGGTCCATGCCTGAACAGCACTTTCCACTTTCTAGGTGGTGCAGTAGAGCTGACGGTGCACTAAACTTTCCTCTGCATCCCTCTCCTACAGGGCAACTTAAAGCGCTAAGTGGCTTGTGCTTTATCGACTTACAATGTTGTTGAAAAGACTGGATAGACAGGAAAGTTCGCCAGCATTTCTTGCATGTCCAATCACCTGCACTCATCGCAGTAGCTTTTCCCGCCTTTCTTACATTGTTATGGGGCTTTTGCTGGAGAGGCTTCCGATGCGCACGGCTCGCCATATGTGCGTTTAAAGCGTGGATGTCTTTAAAAGAGATATTACAGTTACAACACCGATACTCGGAAGCATGGAGCTCTGTCTCGCGATGACTCTCCCAAGCTCTTTGACTTTCGAAGGAAGTTCGCATTCTGAACAGAAGCAGTGCCCTGTAGTAATGCGGTGGTCCTCAAGGATATCCAGGCGCTCACAGAGCTTGCTGCAATAGCCACATTTGCGAATAGTATAGCCGTAGTGAACCACTGAAGGATGTTTGCAACTACTTCTGCAAATATGTGAGGGAAAGTGCCCTCGGGCTCTCCGATGTTCTTCTAGATCAATCGCATACGGATAGGTGCGGCCGCAGAAACACTTGAAAGGATCGGTTGCGCGAAGAGTCATTCCGACAGTTAGTTCGATGGAGAATGTGTTTTTTACAATCAGACACAATAAAAGAGGAATTAGATAAACAGAAGAGTAATAGAAAATCTACAAATACATAGTTGTAGTCCGAGCTTATTATCTGTTCCGCGGGCTCGTTGCGTCATCAGGAGCATCAAGCACTAACCCCGCTCGAGTGGCAAAGAGCTTCCTTGTTAGCCAATAATACCTGAGAAAAGAGAGTGAACCCTCATTGAACCTAATTGTTAATATCAACCAGAAAAGCTCACGAGTAGATTGAATCCGCCTTGGCCCGAACTCTGCTTGTGTTTCTACCCCGCTCCACATTGATAGTGCAATGCGGTAGTTCCTCGCCTCCGCTGAGCAGACGCTCATGTGTAATTTATTCCATCAGCAAGTAATCCGCTCTGCTCAGAAAGAGATTCCAGAAGCTATTTTGGTAACTATATTGCAAAATCGATGTAAAATAACTAGTCATTATGGTAGCTATGCAATCATATGTGGTGTGAGATCTAAAAGTCTCGCCCATCCGATACCTACAGTTTGCAAATCACTAAATATAGTTTGGAGAGTCAACAGGCCGCGCGGCCCTTAGCTAAGCTGAAAATACTGTGACGTAATGGAACTAAACCTTAAAAATCAAATATGCACAAATAGGGGCGGAATGCTGTGGCAATCGTAGCTTGTTCCTAAGCTCGACGTTCTCCGAGATAGGGATGTATAACATGCTATCCTGGCATCCCATACGCTCCCATTGACTAAATGGACTAATAATAAACATGTAGTAGTCTAGGACCTAACTATCAATTACAAAATGTTAAATAAATCTAGAGATTACATACTACTAACATACAAAACATTTCTTTGTACAAAGTTGTCGCGATCCTGTAGTGAAAAATGATACAATCATGAACAGCTAGTTACTTTAAAGTAGTTGATTGCCAGATGGCTTACTCTACGGCTCTGCATAGTTGGTCTGACGACTATCACAAGCCGCGAAATAGTACGAGTCTTTTCGAGAATTCTGTGTAATTATGGAGCTTTCCAATCTAGTCTCGAACAACATCTCACTTAGTCAGTATCTCGCTTTCTTCTTTATAACAGCACGATTTTAACATGGCTAGACATCGGATAATCGCAAAGTTCTTATCTATATTTCCAAATTAATCCATTACTGGCTTATTCTGGGCTTTTCCATATGCTGTGATTATTATTGCGATTTCCGTGGTTACAATCTTTGATTGAGTAATGATACTTTCTTAAATTAATGGAAAAAAGATGGATTAATTAAGACTGTGCTTTGGGTATTATGACTATTGTTCATCTCGACATGCATTGGACCTGATTTTTTCAAGTCGCAATGACGTTACTTTTACAAGATACGTTCATTAAGTATTCTAACTTCTTCCCGATTATGTATGTAAGTGGCTTATGAGTCGCATTCATCTTCTCCCTGTCATATATGAATTCAGAATATCTTCTGTCACACGCGGAGGTACGGTAAAACTTGATGTATGTATCATTTTCTGCTATTGAATATCCTTATTTATCTATGGTGTATAGCGATTGGTTTTTGTGAAGACAGTGCGTCCTTGATGCCGTTACAGTGGCTTGTTGCTTCGGCTTAGCTGAATTCGTTGTTTCTGTAGCCTTGCTAGGCTGCGATATCATCCTTCAAACTCCGTACATTTAGTTCTTGTCTTTAGTAGGGTTTTGAACCCCTTTCGAAGTAACGTACTTAAAGGTAGAAAATTGTCAGTCGTCGTACCTCTTATGGCGTTGGGGCTAAAAGCACAGAGGCACAGGCAGCCTGACAAGTACCAAAGGCGGTATTGCATGCAATGATGCTAGCAGGTGCGGAAGCACCAAGAGTGGCTCCCCAGGTAAACCCAGCTGCAGAGTAGCAGGCCATAACTACCGCAGAACAGCCCGCCTGACACAATCCATAGGCTGCTGGTCCCGCTGAAGCCAGACTAGCAAAAGCAAGAGTGATAAAGGTAATTAAGAGCGATAATTCCATAAGGTGAACGTGGTGAGAATGCTCAGGTATACAGGTGAGAGAAAATTGAGAGATTCGCGGACTTTTTAATTATGGCTTTAAGTCGATGACTATCCTAAAGACCCTTGTTAGTCTAGATATGTGGGCAGAATCAGGACTGGAAGCCATTTCCGCATATCCATGTTAAAGCGGGCCAGATTTTCATTGATCGGCGTGGTGCGATATTCTACCCACGGGAAGGAAGGTTTATACCTCCTCTTCCATTTGTCGTGCGTACCCCGCACTACAAGCTATTAGGAGATCAGATCATCGATTAGTGTGGTAACCCCACTTCCAGTTTGCCTACTAAGATGATCGGCACTACTAGAAATTCTTTTCAATGAATGGGCTCATTCTATGCCATTGAATGCCGCTTTACAGTAGAATGACTCAAACTCTATATGTAGCTAACTATGAGAAGCGATTATTAAGATCGACCATGCACTGCTCCCAATGCGATTTAGTTTTTACGATTCCTAGAGCGCTTATGAAAGGCATCGTGACTTACAGTAATATACAATGACATGCGCTTACAGTTAGCGTGACCATAACTTTAGTTTCACGCTTCTATGCTGTTGTCTGGCAACGTTTTCGATATAAATATCTAAATAACAGATCTCTAAGCTCTAAATTAGCACATCTTATCATTCTATTATCTGCCCACGCCTTTGCTAATTTTCCTTAGAGTTACCCTCCACGCTTGTCATAACATCAGTGGGAAAAAAATAACGGTGTGTAAGATAACACTAGACTCGCAATTTACCGTCTCAAAGCTGTGAATATCACACGCTTGACTCACCCGCGTGGTCTAAGACGGATGCGCCTACAGAAAAGGCATTTAAGTATAGAGCTTATTGATAGTAGCGCACGGCGCTTATAGTAGAAAGTGAGGTGATATTAGCTAGTACTTATAAGCGATCACAACGTATGGAAATGGAAGAAGAGACTGCATCTAGTGAGCACTTGGTCGTTTTAAACGCCTCGCATTCTTCGGAGACACGTAATCGCCAGCTTAGAAGTTCGCTGAGAAATGCGTCCGTAATTGATGCAATCCGTAACGCTCCCGTTCTTTACGGTACGATTGATATCGCTGTTATTTACTTTACGATTACAATTCGTGTGGCTAGAATGTAAGCTGAGGATGCTTCGTATATACATAGCAATTGAAGCACTTAAAAATCTGGTATTACTACAGCTCTGAAAGCGGTGATGGTGTGGATGAAGTCACACTCTTGGGAGATTGTTGCTCTGATCATTCCTGTGCTTCTTACAATATGTACACCTGCTTTCGTAGGGCTTGCTGGATTTATAGCAGGTGGTATCGCTGTAGGTCTGAGCTTAAATATACACCTAGATTGCCGTATGAGTGACATACGAATAAGTAGCATCGTAGTAGGTATTTAAGCAGGTATTAGAAACGTTGTAGCTCGTTCTATCTTCTTAAATATTATGAGTGCGGCAATGTTAGGATACGGTGTACCTACACTCGCTTGCATAACTAGCTTCCGGTCTATGTATTACACGAAACGCTTAGCTTATAGGGGCGCCTTGTTCTTATTAGGAATAGCTCTAACATAGATACTTATAACGATTAGAAAAGGCGAAAGCTTACTAACATCTCAACCTAGTTAAGGCTATATTATATAGAAGTGTTTAGAGTAGTAATAAAAATAGAAGTAATAATACTTATACTATTAGAAACATAGACAGCTTTATCGCATTATATTATAATTTTATTAGTAGCTAAATTACTATTCTTCCATTTATATCTTTCGCCATAAGGTCTATTCTAAGGTCTACTAGTAGCTATATTACCGCCTTGGCTCTTCTTAAAGCTGCCTAGTATAATACTATCTTCTTATTATTTTTCTTCGCCTTAAGGTCTACTCTAAGGTCTACTAGTAGGGTGAGAATCCCGTACGTGGTCGCTAGCTATTGCCGTGTAAAGCCCCTTCGACGAGTCGAGTTGTTTGGGAATGCAGCTCTAAATGGGAGGTAAATTTCTTCTAAAGCTAAATATTGGCCAGAGACCGATAGCGCACAAGTAGAGTGATCGAAAGATGAAAAGCACTTTGGAAAGAGAGTCAAACAGCACGTGAAATTGTTAGAAAGGGAAGCGCTTGCAGCCAGACTTGCTTGCAGTTGCTCATCCGGGCTTTTGCCCGGTGCACTCTTCTGTAGGCAGGCCAGC